>NW_027660452.1:0-227215 GCF_963280865.1 Gymnoscopelus braueri | reverse complement strand
GCCCCAATGCCTTCCTTCATACAAAACCTGACACCCACCTTTCCTTAAAAATCGTGGCTCAAATGGCATTTTTGGGGGATGAGATAAGCACATTTGGTGACATTTTCCTGTAACTTGTTTCCCAAGTCCATTCTAAGTGGCTGCTGAACTTTGTGAGGTCTCTAAAAAGTGGGTTTATGTAGCCCCAACACAAACTACATGAGCCCTAAAGCCTTCTTTCAGCCAAAACTGACTTCCACTTTCCTTAAAAACTCTTGGGTCAAATAGCATTATTAGACTGAGATAAGCACTTTGGTGACATTTTCCTGTAACTTGTTTCCCAGTACATTCTAAGTGGCCTGCTGACTTTGTGAGGTCTCTAAAGTGGGTTTTAGGGAGCCCAAACACAAAATACATGAGCCCAATGCCATCCTTCATACAAAACTGACCACCACTCTCCTAAAAACTCGTGGGCTCAAATGGCATTTTTGAGGCATGAGATAAGCACTCTTGGTGACATTTTCCAGTAACTTGATCCCAGTACATTCTAAGTGGCTGCTGACTTTGTGAGGTCTCTAAAACGGTGGGTTTTAGGAGCCCACACAAAATACATGAGCCCCTAATGCCTTCCCTTCAGACAAGAACTGACACCCACTTTCTTTAAAAAATCGTGGTTCAAAATAGCATTTTATGGGCTGAGATAAGCACTTTGGTGACATTTTCCTGTAACTTGTTCCCAGTACATTCTAAGTGGCTGCTGACTTTGTGAGGTCTGTAAAATTGGGTTTTAGGAGCCCCAACACAAAATACATGAGCCCTAATGCCTTCTTTCAGACAAAACTGACTTCCACTTTCTTAAAAAATCTTGGGTCAAAATAGCATCTATTAGACCTCGAGATAAGCACTTGGTGCATTTTCCTGTAACTTGTTCCCAGTACATTCCTAAGTGGCTGCTGACTTTGTGAGGTCTCTAAAGTGGGTTTTAGGAGCCCAACACAAAATACATGAGGCCCCAATGCCTTCCTTCATACAAAACTGACACCCACTTTCCTTAAAAAATCGTGGCTCAAAATGGCATTTTTGGGCTGAGATAAGCACTTTGGTGACATTTCTCCTGTAACTTGTTCCCAGTACATTCTAAGTGGCTGCTGACTTTGTGAGGTCCTCTAAAAGTGGGTTCTTAGGAGCCCAACACAAATACATGAGCCCCTAATGCCCTTCCTTCAGACAGAACTGACACCCACTTTCTTTAAAAAATCGTGGTTCAAATAGCATTTTTGGGCTGAGATAAGCACTTTGGTGACATTTTCCTGTAACTTGTTCCCAGTACATTTTAAGTGGCTGCTGACTTTGTGAGGTCTGTAAAATTGGGTTTTAGGAGCCCAACACAAAATACATGAGCCCTAATGCCTTCTTTCAGACAAAACTGACTTCCACTTTCTTAAAAATCTTGGGTCAAAATAGCATTATTAGACTGAGATAAGCACTTTGGTGACATTTTCCTGTAACTTGTTCCCAGTACATTCTAAGTGGCTGCTGACTTTGTGAGGTCTCTAAAAGTGGGTTTTAGGAGCCCAACACAAAATACATGAGCCCCAATGCCTTCCTTCATACAAAACTGACACCCACTTTCCTTAAAAAATCGTGGCTCAAAATGGCATTTTTGGGCTGAGATAAGCACTTTGGTGACATTTTCCTGTAACTTGTTCCCAGTACATTCTAAGTGGCTGCTGACTTTGTGAGGTCTCTAAAAGTGGGTTTTAGGAGCCCAACACAAAATACATGAGCCCTAATGCCTTCTTTCAGACAAAACTGACTTCCACTTTCTTAAAAAATCTTGGGTCAAAATAGCATTATTAGACTGAGATAAGCACTTTGGTGACATTTTCCTGTAACTTGTTCCCAGTACATTCTAAGTGGCTGCTGACTTTGTGAGGTCTCTAAAAGTGGGTTTTAGGAGCCCAACACAAAATACATGAGCCCCAATGCCTTCCTTCATACAAAACTGACACCCACTTTCCTTAAAAAATCGTGGCTCAAAATGGCATTTTTGGGCTGAGATAAGCACTTTGGTGACATTTTCCTGTAACTTGTTCCCAGTACATTCTAAGTGGCTGCTGACTTTGTGAGGTCTCTAAAAGTGGGTTTTAGGAGCCCAACACAAAATACATGAGCCCTAATGCCTTCTTTCAGACAAAACTGACTTCCACTTTCTTAAAAAAATCTTGGGTCAAAATAGCATTATTAGACTGAGATAAGCACTTTGGTGACATTTTCCTGTAACTTGTTCCCAGTACATTCTAAGTGGCTGCTGACTTTGTGAGGTCTCTAAAAGTGGGTTTTAGGAGCCCAACACAAAATACATGAGCCCCAATGCCTTCCTTCATACAAAACTGACACCCACTTTCCTTAAAAAATCGTGGCTCAAAATGGCATTTTTGGGCTGAGATAAGCACTTTGGTGACATTTTCCTGTAACTTGTTCCCAGTACATTCTAAGTGGCTGCTGACTTTGTGAGGTCTCTAAAAGTGGGTTTTAGGAGCCCAACAGCAAAATACATGAGCCCTAATGCCTTCTTTCAGACAAAACTGACTTCCACTTTCTTAAAAAAATCTTGGGTCAAAATAGCATTATTAGACTGAGATAAGCACTTTGGTGACATTTTCCTGTAACTTGTTCCCAGTACATTCTAAGTGGCTGCTGACTTTGTGAGGTCTCTAAAAGTGGGTTTTAGGAGCCCAACACAAAATACATGAGCCCCAATGCCTTCCTTCATACAAAACTGACACCCACTTTCCTTAAAAAATCGTGGCTCAAAATGGCATTTTTGGGCTGAGATAAGCACTTTGGTGACATTTTCCTGTAACTTGTTCCCAGTACATTCTAAGTGGCTGCTGACTTTGTGAGGTCTCTAAAAGTGGGTTTTAGGAGCCCAACACAAAATACATGAGCCCTAATGCCTTCTTTCAGACAAAACTGACTTCCACTTTCTTAAAAAAATCTTGGGTCAAAATAGCATTATTAGACTGAGATAAGCACTTTGGTGACATTTTCCTGTAACTTGTTCCCAGTACATTCTAAGTGGCTGCTGACTTTGTGAGGTCTCTAAAAGTGGGTTTTAGGAGCCCAACACAAAATACATGAGCCCCAATGCCTTCCTTCATACAAAACTGACACCCACTTTCCTTAAAAAATCGTGGCTCAAAATGGCATTTTTGGGCTGAGATAAGCACTTTGGTGACATTTTCCTGTAACTTGTTCCCAGTACATTCTAAGTGGCTGCTGACTTTGTGAGGTCTCTAAAAGTGGGTTTTAGGAGCCCAACACAAAATACATGAGCCCTAATGCCTTCTTTCAGACAAAACTGACTTCCACTTTCTTAAAAAAATCTTGGGTCAAAATAGCATTATTAGACTGAGATAAGCACTTTGGTGACATTTTCCTGTAACTTGTTCCCAGTACATTCTAAGTGGCTGCTGACTTTGTGAGGTCTCTAAAAGTGGGTTTTAGGAGCCCAACACAAAATACATGAGCCCCAATGCCTTCCTTCATACAAAACTGACACCCACTT
Source organism: Gymnoscopelus braueri (assembly GCF_963280865.1). Taxonomy (NCBI): domain Eukaryota; kingdom Metazoa; phylum Chordata; class Actinopteri; order Myctophiformes; family Myctophidae; genus Gymnoscopelus; species Gymnoscopelus braueri. Next base: position 223,665 of record NW_027660452.1, on the reverse strand, counting down.
TCCTTAAAAAATCGTGGCTCAAAATGGCATTTTTGGGCTGAGATAAGCACTTTGGTGACATTTTCCTGTAACTTGTTCCCAGTACATTCTAAGTGGCTGCTGACTTTGTGAGGTCTCTAAAAGTGGGTTTTAGGAGCCCAACACAAAATACATGAGCCCTAATGCCTTCTTTCAGACAAAACTGACTTCCACTTTCTTAAAAAAATCTTGGGTCAAAATAGCATTATTAGACTGAGATAAGCACTTTGGTGACATTTTCCTGTAACTTGTTCCCAGTACATTCTAAGTGGCTGCTGACTTTGTGAGGTCTCTAAAAGTGGGGTTTTAGGAGCCCAACACAAAATACATGAGCCCCAATGCCTTCCTTCATACAAAACTGACACCCACTTTCCTTAAAAAATCGTGGCTCAAAATGGCATTTTTGGGCTGAGATAAGCACTTTGGTGACATTTTCCTGTAACTTGTTCCCAGTACATTCTAAGTGGCTGCTGACTTTGTGAGGTCTCTAAAAGTGGGTTTTAGGAGCCCAACACAAAATACATGAGCCCTAATGCCTTCCTTCAGACAAAACTGACTTCCACTTTCTTAAAAAAATCTTGGGTCAAAATAGCATTATTAGACTGAGATAAGCACTTTGGTGACATTTTCCTGTAACTTGTTCCCAGTACATTCTAAGTGGCTGCTGACTTTGTGAGGTCTCTAAAAGTGGGTTTTAGGAGCCCAACACAAAATACATGAGCCCCAATGCCTTCCTTCATACAAAACTGACAACCCACTTTCCTTAAAAAATCGTGGCTCAAAATGGCATTTTTGGGCTGAGATAAGCACTTTGGTGACATTTTCCTGTAACTTGTTCCCAGTACATTCTAAGTGGCTGCTGACTTTGTGAGGTCTCTAAAAGTGGGTTTTAGGAGCCCAACACAAAATACATGAGCCCTAATGCCTTCCTTCAGACAGAACTGACACCCACTTTCTTTAAAAAATCGTGGTTCAAAATAGCATTTTTGGCTGAGATAAGCACTTTGGTGACATTTTCCTGTAACTTGTTCCCAGTACATTTTAAGTGGCTGCTGACTTTGTGAGGTCTGTAAAATTGGGTTTTTAGGAGCCCCAACACAAAATACATGAGCCCTAATGCCTTCTTTCAGACAAAACTGACTTCCACTTTCTTAAAAAATCTTGGGTCAAAATAGCATTATTAGACTGAGATAAGCACTTTGGTGACATTTTCCTGTAACTTGTTCCCAGTACATTCTAAGTGGCTGCTGACTTTGTGAGGTCTCTAAAAGTGGGTTTTAGGAGCCCAACACAAAATACATGAGCCCCAATGCCTTCCTTCATACAAAACTGACACCCACTTTCCTTAAAAAATCGTGGCTCAAAATGGCATTTTTGGGCTGAGATAAGCACTTTGGTGACATTTTCCTGTAACTTGTTCCCAGTACATTCTAAGTGGCTGCTGACTTTGTGAGGTCTCTAAAAGTGGGTTTTAGGAGCCCAACACAAAATACATGAGCCCTAATGCCTTCTTTCAGACAAAACTGACTTCCACTTTCTTAAAAAAATCTTGGGTCAAAATAGCATTATTAGACTGAGATAAGCACTTTGGTGACATTTTCCTGTAACTTGTTCCCAGTACATTCTAAGTGGCTGCTGACTTTGTGAGGTCTCTAAAAGTGGGTTTTAGGAGCCCAACACAAAATACATGAGCCCCAATGCCTTCCTTCATACAAAACTGACACCCACTTTCCTTAAAAAATCGTGGCTCAAAATGGCATTTTTGGCTGAGATAAGCACTTTGGTGACATTTTCCTGTAACTTGTTCCCAGTACATTCTAAGTGGCTGCTGACTTTGTGAGGTCTCTAAAAGTGGGTTTTAGGAGCCCAACACAAAATACATGAGCCCTAATGCCTTCTTTCAGACAAAACTGACTTCCACTTTCTTAAAAAAATCTTGGGTCAAAATAGCATTATTAGACTGAGATAAGCACTTTGGTGACATTTTCCTGTAACTTGTTCCCAGTACATTCTAAGTGGCTGCTGACTTTGTGAGGTCTCTAAAAGTGGGTTTTAGGAGCCCAACACAAAATACATGAGCCCCAATGCCTTCCTTCATACAAAACTGACACCCACTTTCCTTAAAAAATCGTGGCTCAAAATGGCATTTTTGGGCTGAGATAAGCACTTTGGTGACATTTTCCTGTAACTTGTTCCCAGTACATTCTAAGTGGCTGCTGACTTTGTGAGGTCTCTAAAAGTGGGTTTTAGGAGCCCAACACAAAATACATGAGCCCTAATGCCTTCTTTCAGACAAAACTGACTTCCACTTTCTTAAAAAAATCTTGGGTCAAAATAGCATTATTAGACTGAGATAAGCACTTTGGTGACATTTTCCTGTAACTTGTTCCCAGTACATTCTAAGTGGCTGCTGACTTTGTGAGGTCTCTAAAAGTGGGTTTTAGGAGCCCAACACAAAATACATGAGCCCCAATGCCTTCCTTCATACAAAACTGACACCCACTTTCCTTAAAAAATCGTGGCTCAAAATGGCATTTTGGGCTGAGATAAGCACTTTGGTGACATTTTCCTGTAACTTGTTCCCAGTACATTCTAAGTGGCTGCTGACTTTGTGAGGTCTCTAAAAGTGGGTTTTAGGAGCCCAACACAAAATACATGAGCCCTAATGCCTTCTTTCAGACAAAACTGACTTCCACTTTCTTAAAAAAATCTTGGGTCAAAATAGCATTATTAGACTGAGATAAGCACTTTGGTGACATTTTCCTGTAACTTGTTCCCAGTACATTCTAAGTGGCTGCTGACTTTGTGAGGTCTCTAAAAGTGGGTTTTAGGAGCCCAACACAAAATACATGAGCCCCAATGCCTTCCTTCATACAAAACTGACACCCACTTTCCTTAAAAAATCGTGGCTCAAAATGGCATTTTTGGGCTGAGATAAGCACTTTGGTGACATTTTCCTGTAACTTGTTCCCAGTACATTCTAAGTGGCTGCTGACTTTGTGAGGTCTCTAAAAGTGGGTTTTAGGAGCCCAACACAAAATACATGAGCCCTAATGCCTTCTTTCAGACAAAACTGACTTCCACTTTCTTAAAAAAATCTTGGGTCAAAATAGCATTATTAGACTGAGATAAGCACTTTGGTGACATTTTCCTGTAACTTGTTCCCAGTACATTCTAAGTGGCTGCTGACTTTGTGAGGTCTCTAAAAGTGGGTTTTAGGAGCCCAACACAAAATACATGAGCCCCAATGCCTTCCTTCATACAAAACTGACACCCACTTTCCTTAAAAAATCGTGGCTCAAAATGGCATTTTTGGGCTGAGATAAGCACTTTGGTGACATTTTCCTGTAACTTGTTCCCAGTACATTCTAAGTGGCTGCTGACTTTGTGAGGTCTCTAAAAGTGGGTTTTAGGAGCCCAACACAAAATACATGAGCCCTAATGCCTTCCTTTCAGACAAAACTGACTTCCACTTTCTTAAAAAAATCTTGGGTCAAAATAGCATTATTAGACTGAGATAAGCACTTTGGTGACATTTTCCTGTAACTTGTTCCCAGTACATTCTAAGTGGCTGCTGACTTTGTGAGGTCTCTAAAAGTGGGTTTTAGGAGCCCAACACAAAATACATGAGCCCCAATGCCTTCCTTCATACAAAACTGACACCCCACTTTCCTTAAAAAATCGTGGCTCAAAATGGCATTTTTGGGCTGAGATAAGCACTTTGGTGACATTTTCCTGTAACTTGTTCCCAGTACATTCTAAGTGGCTGCTGACTTTGTGAGGTCTCTAAAAGTGGGTTTTAGGAGCCCAACACAAAATACATGAGCCCCAATGCCTTCCTTCATACAAAACTGACACCCACTTTCCTTAAAAAATCGTGGCTTAAAATGGCATTTTTGGGCTGAGATAAGCACTTTGGTGACATTTTCCTGTAACTTGTTCCCAGTACATTCTAAGTGGCTGCTGACTTTGTGAGGTCTCTAAAAGTGGGTTTTAGGAGCCCAACACAAAATACATGAGCCCTAATGCCTTCTTTCAGACAAAACTGACTTCCACTTTCTTAAAAAAATCTTGGGTCAAAATAGCATTATTAGACTGAGATAAGCACTTTGGTGACATTTTCCTGTAACTTGTTCCCAGTACATTCTAAGTGGCTGCTGACTTTGTGAGGTCTCTAAAAGTGGGTTTTAGGAGCCCAACACAAAATACATGAGCCCCAATGCCTTCCTTCATACAAAACTGACACCCACTTTCCTTAAAAAATCGTGGCTCAAAATGGCATTTTTGGGCTGAGATAAGCACTTTGGTGACATTTTCCTGTAACTTGTTCCCAGTACATTCTAAGTGGCTGCTGACTTTGTGAGGTCTCTAAAAGTGGGTTTTAGGAGCCCAACACAAAATACATGAGCCCTAATGCCTTCTTTCAGACAAAACTGACTTCCACTTTCTTAAAAAAATCTTGGGTCAAAATAGCATTATTAGACTGAGATAAGCACTTTGGTGACATTTTCCTGTAACTTGTTCCCAGTACATTCTAAGTGGCTGCTGACTTTGTGAGGTCTCTAAAAGTGGGTTTTAGGAGCCCAACACAAAATACATGAGCCCCAATGCCTTCCTTCATACAAAACTGACACCCACTTTCCTTAAAAAATCGTGGCTCAAAATGGCATTTTTGGGCTGAGATAAGCACTTTGGTGACATTTTCCTGTAACTTGTTCCCAGTACATTCTAAGTGGCTGCTGACTTTGTGAGGTCTCTAAAAGTGGGTTTTAGGAGCCCAACACAAAATACATGAGCCCTAATGCCTTCTTTCAGACAAAACTGACTTCCACTTTCTTAAAAAAATCTTGGGTCAAAATAGCATTATTAGACTGAGATAAGCACTTTGGTGACATTTTCCTGTAACTTGTTCCCAGTACATTCTAAGTGGCTGCTGACTTTGTGAGGTCTCTAAAAGTGGGTTTTAGGAGCCCAACACAAAATACATGAGCCCCAATGCCTTCCTTCATACAAAACTGACACCCACTTTCCTTAAAAAAATCGTGGCTCAAAATGGCATTTTTGGGCTGAGATAAGCACTTTGGTGACATTTTCCTGTAACTTGTTCCCAGTACATTCTAAGTGGCTGCTGACTTTGTGAGGTCTCTAAAAGTGGGTTTTAGGAGCCCAACACAAAATACATGAGCCCTAATGCCTTCTTTCAGACAAAACTGACTTCCACTTTCTTAAAAAAATCTTGGGTCAAAATAGCATTATTAGACTGAGATAAGCACTTTGGTGACATTTTCCTGTAACTTGTTCCCAGTACATTCTAAGTGGCTGCTGACTTTGTGAGGTCTCTAAAAGTGGGTTTTAGGAGCCCAACACAAAATACATGAGCCCCAATGCCTTCCTTCATACAAAACTGACACCCACTTTCCTTAAAAAATCGTGGCTCAAAATGGCATTTTTGGGCTGAGATAAGCACTTTGGTGACATTTTCCTGTAACTTGTTCCCAGTACATTCTAAGTGGCTGCTGACTTTGTGAGGTCTCTAAAAGTGGGTTTTAGGAGCCCAACACAAAAATACATGAGCCCTAATGCCTTCTTTCAGACAAAACTGACTTCCACTTTCTTAAAAAATCTTGGGCTCAAAATAGCATTATTAGACTGAGATAAGCACTTTGGTGACATTTCCTGTAACTTGTTCCCAGTACATTCTAAGTGGCTGCTGACTTTGTGAGGTCTCTAAAAGTGGTTTTAGGAGCCCAACACAAATACATGAGCCCAATGCCTTCCTTCATACAAAACTGACACCCACTTTCCTTAAAAAATCGTGGCTCAAAATGGCATTTTTGGGCTGAGATAAGCACTTTGGTGACATTTTCCTGTAACTTGTTCCCAGTACATTCTAAGTGGCTGCTGACTTTGTGAGGTCTCTAAAAGTGGGTTTTAGGAGCCCAACACAAAATACATGAGCCCCAATGCCTTCCTTCATACAAAACTGACACCCACTTTCCTTAAAAAATCGTGGCTCAAAATGGCATTTTTTGGGCTGAGATAAGCACTTTGGTGACATTTTCCTGTAACTTGTTCCCAGTACATTCTAAGTGGCTGCTGACTTTGTGAGGTCTCTAAAAGTGGGTTTTAGGAGCCCAACACAAAATACATGAGCCCTAATGCCTTCTTTCAGACAAAACTGACTTCCACTTTCTTAAAAAAATCTTGGGTCAAAATAGCATTATTAGACTGAGATAAGCACTTGGTGACATTTTCCTGTAACTTGTTCCCAGTACATTCTAAGTGGCTGCTGACTTTGTGAGGTCTCTAAAAGTGGGTTTTAGGAGCCCAACACAAAATACATGAGCCCCAATGCCTTCCTTCATACAAAACTGACACCCACTTTCCTTAAAAAATCGTGGCTCAAAATGGCATTTTTGGGCTGAGATAAGCACTTTGGTGACATTTTCCTGTAACTTGTTCCCAGTACATTCTAAGTGGCTGCTGACTTTGTGAGGTCTCTAAAAGTGGGTTTTAGGAGCCCAACACAAAATACATGAGCCCTAATGCCTTCTTTCAGACAAAACTGACTTCCACTTTCTTAAAAAAATCTTGGGTCAAAATAGCATTATTAGACTGAGATAAGCACTTTGGTGACATTTTCCTGTAACTTGTTCCCAGTACATTCTAAGTGGCTGCTGACTTTGTGAGGTCTCTTAAAAGTGGGTTTTAGGAGCCCAACACAAAATACATGAGCCCCAATGCCTTCCTTCATACAAAACTGACACCCACTTTCCTTAAAAAATCGTGGCTCAAAATGGCATTTTTGGGCTGAGATAAGCACTTTGGTGACATTTTCCTGTAACTTGTTCCCAGTACATTCTAAGTGGCTGCTGACTTTGTGAGGTCTCTAAAGTGGGTTTTAGGAGCCCAACACAAAATACATGAGCCCTAATGCCTTCTTTCAGACAAAACTGACTTCCACTTTCTTAAAAAAATCTTGGGTCAAAATAGCATTATTAGACTGAGATAAGCACTTTGGTGACATTTTCCTGTAACTTGTTCCCAGTACATTCTAAGTGGCTGCTGACTTTGTGAGGTCTCTAAAAGTGGGTTTTAGGAGCCCAACACAAAATACATGAGCCCCAATGCCTTCCTTCATACAAAACTGACACCCACTTTCCTTAAAAAATCGTGGCTCAAAATGGCATTTTTGGGCTGAGATAAGCACTTGGTGACATTTTCCTGTAACTTGTTCCCAGTACATTCTAAGTGGCTGCTGACTTTGTGAGGTCTCTAAAGTGGGTTTTAGGAGCCCAACACAAAATACATGAGCCCTAATGCCTTCTTTCAGACAAAACTGACTTCCACTTTCTTAAAAAAATCTTGGGTCAAAATAGCATTATTAGACTGAGATAAGCACTTTGGTGACATTTTCCTGTAACTTGTTCCAGTACATTCTAAGTGGCTGCTGACTTTGTGAGGTCTCTAAAAGTGGGTTTTAGGAGCCCAACACAAAATACATGAGCCCCAATGCCTTCCTTCATACAAAACTGACACCCACTTTCCTTAAAAAATCGTGGCTCAAAATGGCATTTTTGGGCTGAGATAAGCACTTTGGTGACATTTTCCTGTAACTTGTTCCCAGTACATTCTAAGTGGCTGCTGACTTTGTGAGGTCTCTAAAAGTGGGTTTTAGGAGCCCAACACAAAATACATGAGCCCTAATGCCTTCTTTCAGACAAAACTGACTTCCACTTTCTTAAAAAAATCTTGGGTCAAAATAGCATTATTAGACTGAGATAAGCACTTTGGTGACATTTTCCTGTAACTTGTTCCCAGTACATTCTAAGTGGCTGCTGACTTTGTGAGGTCTCTAAAGTGGGTTTAGGAGCCCAACACAAAATACATGAGCCCCAATGCCTTCCTTCATACAAAACTGACACCCACTTTCCTTAAAAAATCGTGGCTCAAAATGGCATTTTTGGGCTGAGATAAGCACTTTGGTGACATTTTCCTGTAACTTGTTCCCAGTACATTCTAAGTGGCTGCTGACTTTGTGAGGTCTCTAAAAGTGGGTTTTAGGAGCCCAACACAAAATACATGAGCCCTAATGCCTTCTTTCAGACAAAACTGACTTCCACTTTCTAAAAAAATCTTGGTCAAAATAGCATTATTAGACTGAGATAAGCACTTTGGTGACATTTTCCTGTAACTTGTTCCCAGTACATTCTAAGTGGCTGCTGACTTTGTGAGGTCTCTAAAGTGGGTTTTAGGAGCCCAACACAAAATACATGAGCCCCAATGCCTTCCTTCATACAAAACTGACACCCACTTTCCTTAAAAAATCGTGGCTCAAAATGGCATTTTTGGGCTGAGATAAGCACTTTGGTGACATTTTCCTGTAACTTGTTCCCAGTACATTCTAAGTGGCTGCTGACTTTGTGAGGTCTCTAAAGTGGGTTTTAGGAGCCCAACACAAAATACATGAGCCCTAATGCCTTCTTTCAGACAAAACTGACTTCCACTTTCTTAAAAAAATCTTGGGTCAAAATAGCATTATTAGACTGAGATAAGCACTTTGGTGACATTTTCCTGTAACTTGTTCCCAGTACATTCTAAGTGGCTGCTGACTTTGTGAGGTCTCTAAAAGTGGGTTTTAGGAGCCCAACACAAAATACATGAGCCCCAATGCCTTCCTTCATACAAAACTGACACCCACTTTCCTTAAAAAATCGTGGCTCAAAATGGCATTTTTGGGCTGAGATAAGCACTTTGGTGACATTTTCCTGTAACTTGTTCCCAGTACATTCTAAGTGGCTGCTGACTTTGTGAGGTCTCTAAAAGTGGGTTTTAGGAGCCCAACACAAAATACATGAGCCCTAATGCCTTCTTTCAGACAAAACTGACTTCCACTTTCTTAAAAAAAATCTTGGGTCAAAATAGCATTATTAGACTGAGATAAGCACTTTGGTGACATTTTCCTGTAACTTGTTCCCAGTACATTCTAAGTGGCTGCTGACTTTGTGAGGTCTCTAAAAGTGGGTTTTAGGAGCCCAACACAAAATACATGAGCCCCAATGCCTTCCTTCATACAAAACTGACACCCACTTTCCTTAAAAAATCGTGGCTCAAAATGGCATTTTTGGGCTGAGATAAGCACTTTGGTGACATTTTCCTGTAACTTGTTCCCAGTACATTCTAAGTGGCTGCTGACTTTGTGAGGTCTCTAAAAGTGGGTTTTAGGAGCCCAACACAAAATACTGAGCCCTAATGCCTTCTTTCAGACAAAACTGACTTCCACTTTCTTAAAAAAATCTTGGGTCAAAATAGCATTATTAGACTGAGATAAGCACTTGTTTGGTGACATTTTCCTGTAACTTGTTCCCAGTACATTCTAAGTGGCTGCTGACTTTGTGAGGTCTCTAAAAGTGGGTTTTAGGAGCCCAACACAAAATACATGAGCCCCAATGCCTTCCTTCATACAAAACTGACACCCACTTTCCTTAAAAAATCGTGGCTCAAAATGGCATTTTTGGGCTGAGATAAGCACTTTGGTGACATTTTCCTGTAACTTGTTCCCAGTACATTCTAAGTGGCTGCTGACTTGTGAGGTCTCTAAAAGTGGGTTTTAGGAGCCCAACACAAAATACATGAGCCCTAATGCCTTCTTTCAGACAAAACTGACTTCCACTTTCTTAAAAAAATCTTGGGTCAAAATAGCATTATTAGACTGAGATAAGCACTTGGTGACATTTTCCTGTAACTTGTTCCCAGTACATTCTAAGTGGCTGCTGACTTTGTGAGGTCTCTAAAAGTGGGTTTTAGGAGCCCAACACAAAATACATGAGCCCCAATGCCTTCCTTCATACAAAACTGACACCCACTTTCCCTTAAAAAATCGTGGCTCAAAATGGCATTTTTGGGCTGAGATAAGCACTTTGGTGACATTTTCCTGTAACTTGTTCCCAGTACATTCTAAGTGGCTGCTGACTTTGTGAGGTCTCTAAAAGTGGGTTTTAGGAGCCCAACACAAAATACATGAGCCCCAATGCCTTCCTTCATACAAAAACTGACACCCACTTTCCTTAAAAAATCGTGGCTTAAAATGGCATTTTTGGGCTGAGATAAGCACTTTGGTGACATTTTCCTGTAACTTGTTCCCAGTACATTCTAAGTGGCTGCTGACTTTGTGAGGTCTCTAAAAGTGGGTTTTAGGAGCCCAACACAAAATACATGAGCCCTAATGCCTTCTTTCAGACAAAACTGACTTCCACTTTCTTAAAAAAATCTTGGGTCAAAATAGCATTATTAGACTGAGATAAGCACTTTGGTGACATTTTCCTGTAACTTGTTCCCCAGTACATTCTAAGTGGCTGCTGACTTTGTGAGGTCTCTAAAAGTGGGTTTTAGGAGCCCAACACAAAATACATGAGCCCCAATGCCTTCCTTCATACAAAACTGACACCCACTTTCCTTAAAAAATCGTGGCTCAAAATGGCATTTTTGGGCTGAGATAAGCACTTTGGTGACATTTTCCTGTAACTTGTTCCCCAGTACATTCTAAGTGGCTGCTGACTTTGTGAGGTCTCTAAAAGTGGGTTTTAGGAGCCCAACACAAAATACATGAGCCCTAATGCCTTCTTTCAGACAAAACTGACTTCCACTTTCTTAAAAAAATCTTGGGTCAAAATAGCATTATTAGACTGAGATAAGCACTTTGGTGACATTTTCCTGTAACTTGTTCCCAGTACATTCTAAGTGGCTGCTGACTTTGTGAGGTCTCTAAAAGTGGGTTTTAGGAGCCCAACACAAAATACATGAGCCCCAATGCCTTCCTTCATACAAAACTGACACCCACTTTCCCTTAAAAAATCGTGGCTCAAAATGGCATTTTTGGGCTGAGATAAGCACTTTGGTGACATTTTCCTGTAACTTGTTCCCAGTACATTCTAAGTGGCTGCTGACTTTGTGAGGTCTCTAAAAGTGGGTTTTAGGAGCCCAACACAAAATACATGAGCCCTAATGCCTTCTTTCAGACAAAACTGACTTCCACTTTCTTAAAAAAATCTTGGGTCAAAATAGCATTATTAGACTGAGATAAGCACTTTGGTGACATTTTCCTGTAACTTGTTCCCAGTACATTCTAAGTGGCTGCTGACTTTGTGAGGTCTCTAAAAGTGGGTTTTAGGAGCCCAACACAAAATACATGAGCCCCAATGCCTTCCTTCATACAAAACTGACACCCACTTTCCTTAAAAAATCGTGGCTCAAAATGGCATTTTTGGGCTGAGATAAGCACTTTGGTGACATTTTCTGTAACTTGTTCCCAGTACATTCTAAGTGGCTGCTGACTTTGTGAGGTCTCTAAAAGTGGGTTTTAGGAGCCCAACACAAAATACATGAGCCCTAATGCCTTCTTTCAGACAAAACTGACTTCCACTTTCTTAAAAAAATCTTGGGTCAAAATAGCATTATTAGACTGAGATAAGCACTTTGGTGACATTTTCCTGTAACTTGTTCCCAGTACATTCTAAGTGGCTGCTGACTTTGTGAGGTCTCTAAAAGTGGGTTTTAGGAGCCCAACACAAAATACATGAGCCCCAATGCCTTCCTTCATACAAAACTGACACCCACTTTCCTTAAAAAATCGTGGCTCAAAATGGCATTTTTGGGCTGAGATAAGCACTTTGGTGACATTTTCCTGTAACTTGTTCCCAGTACATTCTAAGTGGCTGCTGACTTTGTGAGGTCTCTAAAAGTGGGTTTTAGGAGCCCAACACAAAATACATGAGCCCTAATGCCTTCTTTCAGACAAAACTGACTTCCACTTTCTTAAAAAAATCTTGGGTCAAAATAGCATTATTAGACTGAGATAAGCACTTTGGTGACATTTTCCTGTAACTTGTTCCCAGTACATTCTAAGTGGCTGCTGACTTTGTGAGGTCTCTAAAAGTGGGTTTTAGGAGCCCAACACAAAATACATGAGCCCCAATGCCTTCCTTCATACAAAACTGACACCCACTTTCCTTAAAAAATCGTGGCTCAAAATGGCATTTTTGGGCTGAGATAAGCACTTTGGTGACATTTTCCTGTAACTTGTTCCCAGTACATTCTAAGTGGCTGCTGACTTTGTGAGGTCTCTAAAAGTGGGTTTTAGGAGCCCAACACAAAATACATGAGCCCTAATGCCTTCTTTCAGACAAAACTGACTTCCACTTTCTTAAAAAAATCTTGGGTCAAAATAGCATTATTAGACTGAGATAAGCACTTTGGTGACATTTTCCTGTAACTTGTTCCCAGTACATTCTAAGTGGCTGCTGACTTTGTGAGGTCTCTAAAAGTGGGTTTTAGGAGCCCAACACAAAATACATGAGCCCCAATGCCTTCCTTCATACAAAACTGACACCCACTTTCCTTAAAAAATCGTGGCTCAAAATGGCATTTTTGGGCTGAGATAAGCACTTTGGTGACATTTTCCTGTAACTTGTTCCCAGTACATTCTAAGTGGCTGCTGACTTTGTGAGGTCTCTAAAAGTGGGTTTTAGGAGCCCAACACAAAATACATGAGCCCCAATGCCTTCCTTCATACAAAACTGACACCCACTTTCCTTAAAAAATCGTGGCTCAAAATGGCATTTTTGGGCTGAGATAAGCACTTTGGTGACATTTTCCCTGTAACTTGTTCCCAGTACATTCTAAGTGGCTGCTGACTTTGTGAGGTCTCTAAAAGTGGGTTTTAGGAGCCCAACACAAAATACATGAGCCCTAATGCCTTCTTTCAGACAAAACTGACTTCCACTTTCTTAAAAAATCTTGGGTCAAAATAGCATTATTAGACTGAGATAAGCACTTTGGTGACATTTTCCTGTAACTTGTTCCCAGTACATTCTAAGTGGCTGCTGACTTTGTGAGGTCTCTAAAAGTGGGTTTTAGGAGCCCAACACAAAATACATGAGCCCCAATGCCTTCCTTCATACAAAACTGACACCCACTTTCCTTAAAAAATCGTGGCTCAAAATGGCATTTTTGGGCTGAGATAAGCACTTTAAAGTGCTTATCTCAGCCCAAAAATGCCATTTTGAGCCACGATTTTTAAGGAAAGTGGGTGTCAGTTTTGTATGAAGGAAGGCATTGGGGCTCATGTATTTGTGTTGGGCTCCTAAAACCCACTTTTAGAGACCTCACAAAGTCAGCAGCCACTTAGAATGTACTGGGAACAAGTTACAGGAAATGTCACCAAAGTGCTTATCTCAGTCTAATAATGCTATTTGACCCAAGATTTTTTTAAGAAAGTGGAAGTCAGTTTTGTCTGAAAGAAGGCATTAGGGCTCATGTATTTTGTGTTGGGCTCCTAAAACCCACTTTTAGAGACCTCACAAAGTCAGCAGCCACTTAGAATGTACTGGGAACAAGTTACAGGAAAATGTCACCAAAGTGCTTATCTCAGCCCAAAAATGCCATTTTGAGCCACGATTTTTTAAGGAAAGTGGGTGTCAGTTTTGTATGAAGGAAGGCATTGGGGCTCATGTATTTTGTGTTGGGCTCCTAAAACCCACTTTTAGAGACCTCACAAAGTCAGCAGCCACTTAGAATGTACTGGAACAAGTTACAGGAAAATGTCACCAAAGTGCTTATCTCAGCCCAAAAATGCCATTTTGAGCCACGATTTTTAAGGAAAGTGGGGTGTCAGTTTTGTCTGAAGGAAGGCATTGGGGCTCATGTATTTTGTGTTGGGCTCCTAAAACCCACTTTTAGAGACCTCACAAAGTCAGCAGCCACTTAGAATGTACTGGGAACAAGTTACAGGAAAATGTCACCAAAGTGCTTATCTCAGTCTAATAATGCTATTTTGACCCAAGATTTTTTTAAGAAAGTGGAAGTCAGTTTTGTCTGAAAGAAGGCATTAGGGGCTCATGTATTTTGTGTTGGGCTCCTAAAACCCCACTTTTAGAGACCTCACAAAGTCAGCAGCCACTTAGAATGTACTGGGAACAAGTTACAGGAAAATGTCACCAAAGTGCTTATCTCAGCCCCAAAAATGCCATTTTGAGCCACGATTTTTTAAGGAAAGTGGGTGTCAGTTTTGTATGAAGGAAGGCATTGGGGCTCATGTATTTTGTGTTGGGCTCCTAAAACCCACTTTTAGAGACCTCACAAAGTCAGCAGCCACTTAGAATGTACTGGGAACAAGTTACAGGAAAATGTCACCAAAGTGCTTATCTCAGTCTAATAATGCTATTTTGACCCAAGATTTTTTTAAGAAAGTGGAAGTCAGTTTTGTCTGAAAGAAGGCATTAGGGCTCATGTATTTTGTGTTGGGCTCCTAAAACCCACTTTTAGAGACCTCACAAAGTCAGCAGCCACTTAGAATGTACTGGAACAAGTTACAGGAAAATGTCACCAAAGTCGCTTATCTCAGCCCAAAAATGCCATTTTGAGCCACGATTTTTTAAGGAAAGTGGGTGTCAGTTTTGTATGAAGGAAGGCATTGGGGCTCATGTATTTTGTGTTGGGCTCCTAAAACCCACTTTTAGAGACCTCACAAAGTCAGCAGCCACTTAGAATGTACTGGGAACAAGTTACAGGAAAATGTCACCAAAGTGCTTATCTCAGTCTAATAATGCTATTTTGACCCAAGATTTTTTTAAGAAAGTGGAAGTCAGTTTTGTCTGAAAGAAGGCATTAGGGCTCATGTATTTTGTGTTGGGCTCCTAAAACCCACTTTTAGAGACCTCACAAAGTCAGCAGCCACTTAGAATGTACTGGGAACAAGTTACAGGAAAATGTCACCAAAGTGCTTATCTCAGCCCAAAAATGCCATTTTGAGCCACGATTTTTTAAGGAAAGTGGGTGTCAGTTTTGTATGAAGGAAGGCATTGGGGCTCATGTATTTTGTGTTGGGCTCCTAAAACCCACTTTTAGAGACCTCACAAAGTCAGCAGCCACTTAGAATGTACTGGGAACAAGTTACAGGAAAATGTCACCAAAGTGCTTATCTCAGTCTAATAATGCTATTTTGACCCAAGATTTTTTTAAGAAAGTGGAAGTCAGTTTTGTCTGAAAGAAGGCATTAGGGCTCATGTATTTTGTGTTGGGCTCCTAAAACCCACTTTTAGAGACCTCACAAAGTCAGCAGCCACTTAGAATGTACTGGGAACAAGTTACAGGAAAATGTCACCAAAGTGCTTATCTCAGCCCAAAAATGCCATTTTGAGCCACGATTTTTTAAGGAAAGTGGGTGTCAGTTTTGTATGAAGGAAGGCATTGGGGCTCATGTATTTTGTGTTGGGCTCCTAAAACCCACTTTTAGAGACCTCACAAAGTCAGCAGCCACTTAGAATGTACTGGGAACAAGTTACAGGAAAATGTCACCAAAGTGCTTATCTCAGTCTAATAATGCTATTTTGACCCAGATTTTTTTAAGAAAGTGGAAGTCAGTTTTGTCTGAAAGAAGGCATTAGGGCTCATGTATTTTGTGTTGGGCTCCTAAAACCCACTTTTAGAGACCTCACAAAGTCAGCAGCCACTTAGAATGTACTGGGAACAAGTTACAGGAAAATGTCACCAAAGTGCTTATCTCAGCCCAAAAATGCCATTTTGAGCCACGATTTTTTAAGGAAAGTGGGTGTCAGTTTTGTATGAAGGAAGGCATTGGGGCTCATGTATTTTGTGTTGGGCTCCTAAAACCCACTTTTAGAGACCTCACAAAGTCAGCAGCCACTTAGAATGTACTGGGAACAAGTTACAGGAAAATGTCACCAAAGTGCTTATCTCAGTCTAATAATGCTATTTTGACCCAAGATTTTTTAAGAAAGTGGAAGTCAGTTTTGTCTGAAAGAAGGCATTAGGGCTCATGTATTTTGTGTTGGGCTCCTAAAACCCACTTTTAGAGACCTCACAAAGTCAGCAGCCACTTAGAATGTACTGGGAACAAGTTACAGGAAAATGTCACCAAAGTGCTTATCTCAGCCAAAAATGCCATTTTAAGCCACGATTTTTTAAGGAAAGTGGGTGTCAGTTTTGTATGAAGGAAGGCATTGGGGCTCATGTATTTTGTGTTGGGCTCCTAAAACCCACTTTTAGAGACCTCACAAAGTCCAGCAGCCACTTAGAATGTACTGGGAACAAGTTACAGGAAAATGTCACCAAAGTGCTTATCTCAGCCCAAAAATGCCATTTTGAGCCACGATTTTTTAAGGAAAGTGGGTGTCAGTTTTGTATGAAGGAAGGCATTGGGGCTCATGTATTTTGTGTTGGGCTCCTAAAACCCACTTTTAGAGACCTCACAAAGTCAGCAGCCACTTAGAATGTACTGGGAACAAGTTACAGGAAAATGTCACCAAAGTGCTTATCTCAGTCTAATAATGCTATTTTGACCCCAAGATTTTTTTAAGAAAGTGGAAGTCAGTTTTGTCTGAAAGAAGGCATTAGGGGCTCATGTATTTTGTGTTGGGCTCCTAAAACCCACTTTTAGAGACCTCACAAAGTCAGCAGCCACTTAGAATGTACTGGAACAAGTTACAGGAAAATGTCACCAAAGTGCTTATCTCAGCCCAAAAATGCCATTTTGAGGCCACGATTTTTTAAGGAAAGTGGGTGTCAGTTTTGTATGAAGGAAGGCATTGGGGCTCATGTATTTTGTGTTGGGCTCCTAAAACCCACTTTTAGAGACCTCACAAAGTCAGCAGCCACTTAGAATGTACTGGGAACAAGTTACAGGAAAATGTCACCAAAGTGCTTATCTCAGTCTAATAATGCTATTTTGACCCAAGATTTTTTTAAGAAAGTGGAAGTCAGTTTTGTCTGAAAGAAGGCATTAGGGCTCATGTATTTTGTGTTGGGCTCCTAAAACCACTTTTAGAGACCTCACAAAGTCAGCAGCCACTTAGAATGTACTGGGAACAAGTTACAGGAAAATGTCACCAAAGTGCTTATCTCAGCCCAAAAATGCCATTTTGAGCCACGATTTTTTTAAGGAAAGTGGGTGTCAGTTTTGTATGAAGGAAGGCATTGGGGCTCATGTATTTTGTGTTGGGCTCCTAAAACCCACTTTTAGAGACCTCACAAAGTCAGCAGCCACTTAGAATGTACTGGGAACAAGTTACAGGAAAATGTCACCAAAGTGCTTATCTCAGTCTAATAATGCTATTTTGACCCAAGATTTTTTTAAGAAAGTGGAAGTCAGTTTTGTCTGAAAGAAGGCATTAGGGCTCATGTATTTTGTGTTGGGCTCCTAAAACCCACTTTTAGGAGACCTCACAAAGTCAGCAGCCACTTAGAATGTACTGGAACAAGTTACAGGAAAATGTCACCAAAGTGCTTATCTCAGCCCAAAAATGCCATTTTGAGCCACGATTTTTTAAGGAAAGTGGGTGTCAGTTTTGTATGAAGGAAGGCATTGGGGCTCATGTATTTTGTGTTGGGCTCCTAAAACCCACCTTTTAGAGACCTCACAAAGTCAGCAGCCACTTAGAATGTACTGGGAACAAGTTACAGGAAAATGTCACCAAAGTGCTTATCTCAGTCTAATAATGCTATTTTGACCCAAGATTTTTTTAAGAAAGTGGAAGTCAGTTTTGTCTGAAAGAAGGCATTAGGGCTCATGTATTTTGTGTTGGGCTCCTAAAACCCACTTTTAGAGACCTCACAAAGTCAGCAGCCACTTAGAATGTACTGGAACAAGTTACAGGAAAATGTCACCAAAGTGCTTATCTCAGCCCAAAAATGCCATTTTGAGCCACGATTTTTTAAGGAAAGTGGGTGTCAGTTTTGTATGAAGGAAGGCATTGGGCTCATGTATTTTGTGTTGGGCTCCTAAAACCCACTTTTAGAGACCTCACAAAGTCAGCAGCCACTTAGAATGTACTGGGAACAAGTTACAGGAAAATGTCACCAAAGTGCTTATCTCAGTCTAATAATGCTATTTTGACCCAAGATTTTTTTAAGAAAGTGGAAGTCAGTTTTGTCTGAAAGAAGGCATTAGGGCTCATGTATTTTGTGTTGGGCTCCTAAAACCCACTTTTAGAGACCTCACAAAGTCAGCAGCCACTTAGAATGTACTGGGAACAAGTTACAGGAAAATGTCACCAAAGTGCTTATCTCAGCCCAAAAATGCCATTTTGAGCCACGATTTTTTTAAGGAAAGTGGGTGTCAGTTTTGTATGAAGGAAGGCATTGGGGCTCATGTATTTTGTGTTGGGCTCCTAAAACCCACTTTTAGAGACCTCACAAAGTCAGCAGCCACTTAGAATGTACTGGGAACAAGTTACAGGAAAATGTCACCAAAGTGCTTATCTCAGTCTAATAATGCTATTTTGACCCAAGATTTTTTTAAGAAAGTGGAAGTCAGTTTTGTCTGAAAGAAGGCATTAGGGCTCATGTATTTTGTGTTGGGCTCCTAAAACCCACTTTTAGAGACCTCACAAAGTCAGCAGCCACTTAGAATGTACTGGGAACAAGTTACAGGAAAATGTCACCAAAGTGCTTATCTCAGCCCAAAAATGCCATTTTGAGCCACGATTTTTTAAGGAAAGTGGGTGTCAGTTTTGTATGAAGGAAGGCATTGGGGCTCATGTATTTTGTGTTGGGCTCCTAAAACCCACTTTTAGAGACCTCACAAAGTCAGCAGCCACTTAGAATGTACTGGGAACAAGTTACAGGAAAATGTCACCAAAGTGCTTATCTCAGTCTAATAATGCTATTTTGACCCAAGATTTTTTAAGAAAGTGGAAGTCAGTTTTGTCTGAAAGAAGGCATTAGGGCTCATGTATTTTGTGTTGGGCTCCTAAAACCCACTTTTAGAGACCTCACAAAGTCAGCAGCCACTTAGAATGTACTGGGAACAAGTTACAGGAAAATGTCACCAAAGTGCTTATCTCAGCCCAAAAATGCCATTTTGAGCCACGATTTTTTAAGGAAAGTGGGTGTCAGTTTTGTATGAAGGAAGGCATTGGGGCTCATGTATTTTGTGTTGGGCTCCTAAAACCCACTTTTAGAGACCTCACAAAGTCAGCAGCCACTTAGAATGTACTGGGAACAAGTTACAGGAAAATGTCACCAAAGTGCTTATCTCAGTCTAATAATGCTATTTTGACCCAAGATTTTTTTAAGAAAGTGGAAGTCAGTTTTGTCTGAAAGAAGGCATTAGGGCTCATGTATTTTGTGTTGGGCTCCTAAAACCACTTTTAGAGACCTCACAAAGTCAGCAGCCACTTAGAATGTACTGGGAACAAGTTACAGGAAAATGTCACCAAAGTGCTTATCTCAGCCCAAAAATGCCATTTTGAGCCACGATTTTTTAAGGAAAGTGGGTGTCAGTTTTGTATGAAGGAAGGCATTGGGGCTCATGTATTTTGTGTTGGGCTCCTAAAACCCACTTTTAGAGACCTCACAAAGTCAGCAGCCACTTAGAATGTACTGGGAACAAGTTACAGGAAAATGTCACCAAAGTGCTTATCTCAGTCTAATAATGCTATTTTGACCCAAGATTTTTTTAAGAAAGTGGAAGTCAGTTTTGTCTGAAAGAAGGCATTAGGGCTCATGTATTTTGTGTTGGGCTCCTAAAACCCACTTTTAGAGACCTCACAAAGTCAGCAGCCACTTAGAATGTACTGGGAACAAGTTACAGGAAAATGTCACCAAAGTGCTTATCTCAGCCCAAAAATGCCATTTTGAGCCACGATTTTTTAAGGAAAGTGGGTGTCAGTTTTGTATGAAGGAAGGCATTGGGGCTCATGTATTTTGTGTTGGGCTCCTAAAACCCACTTTTAGAGACCTCACAAAGTCAGCAGCCACTTAGAATGTACTGGGAACAAGTTACAGGAAAATGTCACCAAAGTGCTTATCTCAGTCTAATAATGCTATTTTGACCCAAGATTTTTTTAAGAAAGTGGAAGTCAGTTTTGTCTGAAAGAAGGCATTAGGGCTCATGTATTTTGTGTTGGGCTCCTAAAACCCACTTTTAGAGACCTCACAAAGTCAGCAGCCACTTAGAATGTACTGGGAACAAGTTACAGGAAAATGTCACCAAAGTGCTTATCTCAGCCCAAAAATGCCATTTTGAGCCACGATTTTTTAAGGAAAGTGGGTGTCAGTTTTGTATGAAGGAAGGCATTGGGGCTCATGTATTTTGTGTTGGGCTCCTAAAACCCACTTTTAGAGACCTCACAAAGTCAGCAGCCACTTAGAATGTACTGGGAACAAGTTACAGGAAAATGTCACCAAAGTGCTTATCTCAGCCCAAAAATGCCATTTTGAGCCACGATTTTTTAAGGAAAGTGGGTGTCAGTTTTGTATGAAGGAAGGCATTGGGGCTCATGTATTTTGTGTTGGGCTCCTAAAACCCACTTTTAGAGACCTCACAAAGTCAGCAGCCACTTAGAATGTACTGGGAACAAGTTACAGGAAAATGTCACCAAAGTGCTTATCTCAGTCTAATAATGCTATTTTGACCCAAGATTTTTTTAAGAAAGTGGAAGTCAGTTTTGTCTGAAAGAAGGCATTAGGGCTCATGTATTTTGTGTTGGGCTCCTAAAACCCACTTTTAGAGACCTCACAAAGTCAGCAGCCACTTAGAATGTACTGGGAACAAGTTACAGGAAAATGTCACCAAAGTGCTTATCTCAGCCCAAAAATGCCATTTTGAGCCACGATTTTTTAAGGAAAGTGGGTGTCAGTTTTGTATGAAGGAAGGCATTGGGGCTCATGTATTTTGTGTTGGGCTCCTAAAACCCACTTTTAGAGACCTCACAAAGTCAGCAGCCACTTAGAATGTACTGGGAACAAGTTACAGGAAAATGTCACCAAAGTGCTTATCTCAGTCTAATAATGCTATTTTGACCCAAGATTTTTTTAAGAAAGTGGAAGTCAGTTTTGTCTGAAAGAAGGCATTAGGGCTCATGTATTTTGTGTTGGGCTCCTAAAACCCACTTTTAGAGACCTCACAAAGTCAGCAGCCACTTAGAATGTACTGGGAACAAGTTACAGGAAAATGTCACCAAAGTGCTTATCTCAGCCCAAAAATGCCATTTTGAGCCACGATTTTTTAAGGAAAGTGGGTGTCAGTTTTGTATGAAGGAAGGCATTGGGGCTCATGTATTTTGTGTTGGGCTCCTAAAACCCACTTTTAGAGACCTCACAAAGTCAGCAGCCACTTAGAATGTACTGGGAACAAGTTACAGGAAAATGTCACCAAAGTGCTTATCTCAGTCTAATAATGCTATTTTGACCCAAGATTTTTTTAAGAAAGTGGAAGTCAGTTTTGTCTGAAAGAAGGCATTAGGGCTCATGTATTTTGTGTTGGGCTCCTAAAACCCACTTTTAGAGACCTCACAAAGTCAGCAGCCACTTAGAATGTACTGGGAACAAGTTACAGGAAAATGTCACCAAAGTGCTTATCTCAGCCCAAAAATGCCATTTTGAGCCACGATTTTTTAAGGAAAGTGGGTGTCAGTTTTGTATGAAGGAAGGCATTGGGGCTCATGTATTTTGTGTTGGGCTCCTAAAACCCACTTTTAGAGACCTCACAAAGTCAGCAGCCACTTAGAATGTACTGGGAACAAGTTACAGGAAAATGTCACCAAAGTGCTTATCTCAGTCTAATAATGCTATTTTGACCCAAGATTTTTTTAAGAAAGTGGAAGTCAGTTTTGTCTGAAAGAAGGCATTAGGGCTCATGTATTTTGTGTTGGGCTCCTAAAACCCACTTTTAGAGACCTCACAAAGTCAGCAGCCACTTAGAATGTACTGGGAACAAGTTACAGGAAAATGTCACCAAAGTGCTTATCTCAGCCCAAAAATGCCATTTTGAGCCACGATTTTTTAAGGAAAGTGGGTGTCAGTTTTGTATGAAGGAAGGCATTGGGGCTCATGTATTTTGTGTTGGGCTCCTAAAACCCACTTTTAGAGACCTCACAAAGTCAGCAGCCACTTAGAATGTACTGGGAACAAGTTACAGGAAAATGTCACCAAAGTGCTTATCTCAGTCTAATAATGCTATTTTGACCCAAGATTTTTTTAAGAAAGTGGAAGTCAGTTTTGTCTGAAAGAAGGCATTAGGGCTCATGTATTTTGTGTTGGGCTCCTAAAACCCACTTTTAGAGACCTCACAAAGTCAGCAGCCACTTAGAATGTACTGGGAACAAGTTACAGGAAAATGTCACCAAAGTGCTTATCTCAGCCCAAAAATGCCATTTTAAGCCACGATTTTTTAAGGAAAGTGGGTGTCAGTTTTGTATGAAGGAAGGCATTGGGGCTCATGTATTTTGTGTTGGGCTCCTAAAACCCACTTTTAGAGACCTCACAAAGTCAGCAGCCACTTAGAATGTACTGGGAACAAGTTACAGGAAAATGTCACCAAAGTGCTTATCTCAGCCCAAAAATGCCATTTTGAGCCACGATTTTTTAAGGAAAGTGGGTGTCAGTTTTGTATGAAGGAAGGCATTGGGGCTCATGTATTTTGTGTTGGGCTCCTAAAACCCACTTTTAGAGACCTCACAAAGTCAGCAGCCACTTAGAATGTACTGGGAACAAGTTACAGGAAAATGTCACCAAAGTGCTTATCTCAGTCTAATAATGCTATTTTGACCCAAGATTTTTTTAAGAAAGTGGAAGTCAGTTTTGTCTGAAAGAAGGCATTAGGGCTCATGTATTTTGTGTTGGGCTCCTAAAACCCACTTTTAGAGACCTCACAAAGTCAGCAGCCACTTAGAATGTACTGGGAACAAGTTACAGGAAAATGTCACCAAAGTGCTTATCTCAGCCCAAAAATGCCATTTTGAGCCACGATTTTTTAAGGAAAGTGGGTGTCAGTTTTGTATGAAGGAAGGCATTGGGGCTCATGTATTTTGTGTTGGGCTCCTAAAACCCACTTTTAGAGACCTCACAAAGTCAGCAGCCACTTAGAATGTACTGGGAACAAGTTACAGGAAAATGTCACCAAAGTGCTTATCTCAGTCTAATAATGCTATTTTGACCCAAGATTTTTTTAAGAAAGTGGAAGTCAGTTTTGTCTGAAAGAAGGCATTAGGGCTCATGTATTTTGTGTTGGGCTCCTAAAACCCACTTTTAGAGACCTCACAAAGTCAGCAGCCACTTAGAATGTACTGGGAACAAGTTACAGGAAAATGTCACCAAAGTGCTTATCTCAGCCCAAAAATGCCATTTTGAGCCACGATTTTTTAAGGAAAGTGGGTGTCAGTTTTGTATGAAGGAAGGCATTGGGGCTCATGTATTTTGTGTTGGGCTCCTAAAACCCACTTTTAGAGACCTCACAAAGTCAGCAGCCACTTAGAATGTACTGGGAACAAGTTACAGGAAAATGTCACCAAAGTGCTTATCTCAGTCTAATAATGCTATTTTGACCCAAGATTTTTTTAAGAAAGTGGAAGTCAGTTTTGTCTGAAAGAAGGCATTAGGGCTCATGTATTTTGTGTTGGGCTCCTAAAACCCACTTTTAGAGACCTCACAAAGTCAGCAGCCACTTAGAATGTACTGGGAACAAGTTACAGGAAAATGTCACCAAAGTGCTTATCTCAGCCCAAAAATGCCATTTTGAGCCACGATTTTTTAAGGAAAGTGGGTGTCAGTTTTGTATGAAGGAAGGCATTGGGGCTCATGTATTTTGTGTTGGGCTCCTAAAACCCACTTTTAGAGACCTCACAAAGTCAGCAGCCACTTAGAATGTACTGGGAACAAGTTACAGGAAAATGTCACCAAAGTGCTTATCTCAGTCTAATAATGCTATTTTGACCCAAGATTTTTTTAAGAAAGTGGAAGTCAGTTTTGTCTGAAAGAAGGCATTAGGGCTCATGTATTTTGTGTTGGGCTCCTAAAACCCACTTTTAGAGACCTCACAAAGTCAGCAGCCACTTAGAATGTACTGGGAACAAGTTACAGGAAAATGTCACCAAAGTGCTTATCTCAGCCCAAAAATGCCATTTTGAGCCACGATTTTTTAAGGAAAGTGGGTGTCAGTTTTGTATGAAGGAAGGCATTGGGGCTCATGTATTTTGTGTTGGGCTCCTAAAACCCACTTTTAGAGACCTCACAAAGTCAGCAGCCACTTAGAATGTACTGGGAACAAGTTACAGGAAAATGTCACCAAAGTGCTTATCTCAGTCTAATAATGCTATTTTGACCCAAGATTTTTTTAAGAAAGTGGAAGTCAGTTTTGTCTGAAAGAAGGCATTAGGGCTCATGTATTTTGTGTTGGGCTCCTAAAACCCACTTTTAGAGACCTCACAAAGTCAGCAGCCACTTAGAATGTACTGGGAACAAGTTACAGGAAAATGTCACCAAAGTGCTTATCTCAGCCCAAAAATGCCATTTTGAGCCACGATTTTTTAAGGAAAGTGGGTGTCAGTTTTGTATGAAGGAAGGCATTGGGGCTCATGTATTTTGTGTTGGGCTCCTAAAACCCACTTTTAGAGACCTCACAAAGTCAGCAGCCACTTAGAATGTACTGGGAACAAGTTGTTACAGGAAAATGTCACCAAAGTGCTTATTTCAGTCTAATAATGCTATTTTGACCCAAGATTTTTTTAAGAAAGTGGAAGTCAGTTTTGTCTGAAAGAAGGCATTAGGGCTCATGTATTTTGTGTTGGCTCCTAAAACCCACTTTTAGAGACCTCACAAAGTCAGCAGCCACTTAGAATGTACTGGGAACAAGTTACAGGAAAATGTCACCAAAGTGCTTATCTCAGCCCAAAAATGCCATTTTGAGCCACGATTTTTTAAGGAAAGTGGGTGTCAGTTTTGTATGAAGGAAGGCATTGGGGCTCATGTATTTTGTGTTGGGCTCCTAAAACCCACTTTTAGAGACCTCACAAAGTCAGCAGCCACTTAGAATGTACTGGGAACAAGTTACAGGAAAATGTCACCAAAGTGCTTATCTCAGTCTAATAATGCTATTTTGACCCAAGATTTTTTTAAGAAAGTGGAAGTCAGTTTTGTCTGAAAGAAGGCATTAGGGCTCATGTATTTTGTGTTGGGCTCCTAAAACCCAATTTTACAGACCTCACAAAGTCAGCAGCCACTTAAAATGTACTGGGAACAAGTTACAGGAAAATGTCACCAAGTGCTTATCTCAGCCCAAAAATGCTATTTTGAACCACGATTTTTTAAGAAAGTGGGTGTCAGTTCTGTCTGAAGGAAGGCATTAGGGCTCATGTATTTTGTGTTGGGCTCCTAAAACCCACTTTTAGAGACCTCACAAAGTCAGCAGCCACTTAGAATGTACTGGGAACAAGTTACAGGAAAATGTCACCAAAGTGCTTATCTCAGCCCAAAAATGCCATTTTGAGCCACGATTTTTTAAGGAAAGTGGGTGTCAGTTTTGTATGAAGGAAGGCATTGGGGCTCATGTATTTTGTGTTGGGCTCCTAAAACCCACTTTTAGAGACCTCACAAAGTCAGCAGCCACTTAGAATGTACTGGGAACAAGTTACAGGAAAATGTCACCAAAGTGCTTATCTCAGTCTAATAATGCTATTTTGACCCAAGATTTTTTTAAGAAAGTGGAAGTCAGTTTTGTCTGAAAGAAGGCATTAGGGCTCATGTATTTTGTGTTGGGCTCCTAAAACCCACTTTTAGAGACCTCACAAAGTCAGCAGCCACTTAGAATGTACTGGGAACAAGTTACAGGAAAATGTCACCAAAGTGCTTATCTCAGCCCAAAAATGCCATTTTGAGCCACGATTTTTTAAGGAAAGTGGGTGTCAGTTTTGTATGAAGGAAGGCATTGGGGCTCATGTATTTTGTGTTGGGCTCCTAAAACCCACTTTTAGAGACCTCACAAAGTCAGCAGCCACTTAGAATGTACTGGGAACAAGTTACAGGAAAATGTCACCAAAGTGCTTATCTCAGTCTAATAATGCTATTTTGACCCAAGATTTTTTTAAGAAAGTGGAAGTCAGTTTTGTCTGAAAGAAGGCATTAGGGCTCATGTATTTTGTGTTGGGCTCCTAAAACCCACTTTTAGAGACCTCACAAAGTCAGCAGCCACTTAGAATGTACTGGGAACAAGTTACAGGAAAATGTCACCAAAGTGCTTATCTCAGCCCAAAAATGCCATTTTGAGCCACGATTTTTTAAGGAAAGTGGGTGTCAGTTTTGTATGAAGGAAGGCATTGGGGCTCATGTATTTTGTGTTGGGCTCCTAAAACCCACTTTTAGAGACCTCACAAAGTCAGCAGCCACTTAGAATGTACTGGGAACAAGTTACAGGAAAATGTCACCAAAGTGCTTATCTCAGTCTAATAATGCTATTTTGACCCAAGATTTTTTTA
The DNA here is from genome assembly GCF_963280865.1 of Gymnoscopelus braueri. NCBI lineage: Eukaryota > Metazoa > Chordata > Actinopteri > Myctophiformes > Myctophidae > Gymnoscopelus > Gymnoscopelus braueri. The sequence goes on along the minus strand of NW_027660452.1, from coordinate 197,380 downwards.
AGAAAGTGGAAGTCAGTTTTGTCTGAAAGAAGGCATTAGGGCTCATGTATTTTGTGTTGGGCTCCTAAAACCCACTTTTAGAGACCTCACAAAGTCAGCAGCCACTTAGAATGTACTGGGAACAAGTTACAGGAAAATGTCACCAAAGTGCTTATCTCAGCCCAAAAATGCCATTTTGAGCCACGATTTTTTAAGGAAAGTGGGTGTCAGTTTTGTATGAAGGAAGGCATTGGGGCTCATGTATTTTGTGTTGGGCTCCTAAAACCCACTTTTAGAGACCTCACAAAGTCAGCAGCCACTTAGAATGTACTGGGAACAAGTTACAGGAAAATGTCACCAAAGTGCTTATCTCAGTCTAATAATGCTATTTTGACCCAAGATTTTTTTAAGAAAGTGGAAGTCAGTTTTGTCTGAAAGAAGGCATTAGGGCTCATGTATTTTGTGTTGGGCTCCTAAAACCCACTTTTAGAGACCTCACAAAGTCAGCAGCCACTTAGAATGTACTGGGAACAAGTTACAGGAAAATGTCACCAAAGTGCTTATCTCAGCCCAAAAATGCCATTTTGAGCCACGATTTTTTAAGGAAAGTGGGTGTCAGTTTTGTATGAAGGAAGGCATTGGGGCTCATGTATTTTGTGTTGGGCTCCTAAAACCCACTTTTAGAGACCTCACAAAGTCAGCAGCCACTTAGAATGTACTGGGAACAAGTTACAGGAAAATGTCACCAAAGTGCTTATCTCAGTCTAATAATGCTATTTTGACCCAAGATTTTTTTAAGAAAGTGGAAGTCAGTTTTGTCTGAAAGAAGGCATTAGGGCTCATGTATTTTGCGTTGGGCTCCTAAAACCCACTTTTAGAGACCTCACAAAGTCAGCAGCCACTTAGAATGTACTGGGAACAAGTTACAGGAAAATGTCACCAAAGTGCTTATCTCAGCCCAAAAATGCCATTTTGAGCCACGATTTTTTAAGGAAAGTGGGTGTCAGTTTTGTATGAAGGAAGGCATTGGGGCTCATGTATTTTGTGTTGGGCTCCTAAAACCCACTTTTAGAGACCTCACAAAGTCAGCAGCCACTTAGAATGTACTGGGAACAAGTTACAGGAAAATGTCACCAAAGTGCTTATCTCAGTCTAATAATGCTATTTTGACCCAAGATTTTTTTAAGAAAGTGGAAGTCAGTTTTGTCTGAAAGAAGGCATTAGGGCTCATGTATTTTGTGTTGGGCTCCTAAAACCCACTTTTAGAGACCTCACAAAGTCAGCAGCCACTTAGAATGTACTGGGAACAAGTTACAGGAAAATGTCACCAAAGTGCTTATCTCAGCCCAAAAATGCCATTTGAGCCACAATTTTTTAAGGAAAGTGGGTGTCAGTTTTGTATGAAGGAAGGCATTGGGGCTCATGTATTTTGTGTTGGGCTCCTAAAACCCACTTTTAGAGACCTCACAAAGTCAGCAGCCACTTAGAATGTACTGGGAACAAGTTACAGGAAAATGTCACCAAAGTGCTTATCTCAGTCTAATAATGCTATTTTGACCCAAGATTTTTTTAAGAAAGTGGAAGTCAGTTTTGTCTGAAAGAAGGCATTAGGGCTCATGTATTTTGTGTTGGGCTCCTAAAACCCACTTTTAGAGACCTCACAAAGTCAGCAGCCACTTAGAATGTACTGGGAACAAGTTACAGGAAAATGTCACCAAAGTGCTTATCTCAGCCCAAAAATGCCATTTTGAGCCACGATTTTTTAAGGAAAGTGGGTGTCAGTTTTGTATGAAGGAAGGCATTGGGGCTCATGTATTTTGTGTTGGGCTCCTAAAACCCACTTTTAGAGACCTCACAAAGTCAGCAGCCACTTAGAATGTACTGGGAACAAGTTACAGGAAAATGTCACCAAAGTGCTTATCTCAGTCTAATAATGCTATTTTGACCCAAGATTTTTTTAAGAAAGTGGAAGTCAGTTTTGTCTGAAAGAAGGCATTAGGGCTCATGTATTTTGTGTTGGGCTCCTAAAACCCAATTTTACAGACCTCACAAAGTCAGCAGCCACTTAAAATGTACTGGGAACAAGTTACAGGAAAATGTCACCAAAGTGCTTATCTCAGCCCAAAAATGCTATTTTGAACCACGATTTTTTAAAGAAAGTGGGTGTCAGTTCTGTCTGAAGGAAGGCATTAGGGCTCATGTATTTTGTGTTGGGCTCCTAAAACCCACTTTTAGAGACCTCACAAAGTCAGCAGCCACTTAGAATGTACTGGGAACAAGTTACAGGAAAATGTCACCAAAGTGCTTATCTCAGCCCAAAAATGCCATTTTGAGCCACGATTTTTTTAAGGAAAGTGGGTGTCAGTTTTGTATGAAGGAAGGCATTGGGGCTCATGTATTTTGTGTTGGGCTCCTAAAACCCACTTTTAGAGACCTCACAAAGTCAGCAGCCACTTAGAATGTACTGGGAACAAGTTACAGGAAAATGTCACCAAAGTGCTTATCTCAGTCTAATAATGCTATTTTGACCCAAGATTTTTTTAAGAAAGTGGAAGTCAGTTTTGTCTGAAAGAAGGCATTAGGGCTCATGTATTTTGTGTTGGGCTCCTAAAACCCAATTTTACAGACCTCACAAAGTCAGCAGCCACTTAAAATGTACTGGGAACAAGTTACAGGAAAATGTCACCAAAGTGCTTATCTCAGCCCAAAAATGCTATTTTGAACCACGATTTTTTAAAGAAAGTGGGTGTCAGTTCTGTCTGAAGGAAGGCATTAGGGCTCATGTATTTTGTGTTGGGCTCCTAAAACCCACTTTTAGAGACCTCACAAAGTCAGCAGCCACTTAGAATGTACTGGGAACAAGTTACAGGAAAATGTCACCAAAGTGCTTATCTCAGCCCAAAAATGCCATTTTGAGCCACGATTTTTTAAGGAAAGTGGGTGTCAGTTTTGTATGAAGGAAGGCATTGGGGCTCATGTATTTTGTGTTGGGCTCCTAAAACCCACTTTTAGAGACCTCACAAAGTCAGCAGCCACTTAGAATGTACTGGGAACAAGTTACAGGAAAATGTCACCAAAGTGCTTATCTCAGTCTAATAATGCTATTTTGACCCAAGATTTTTTTAAGAAAGTGGAAGTCAGTTTTGTCTGAAAGAAGGCATTAGGGCTCATGTATTTTGTGTTGGGCTCCTAAAACCCACTTTTAGAGACCTCACAAAGTCAGCAGCCACTTAGAATGTACTGGGAACAAGTTACAGGAAAATGTCACCAAAGTGCTTATCTCAGCCCAAAAATGCCATTTTGAGCCACGATTTTTTAAGGAAAGTGGGTGTCAGTTTTGTATGAAGGAAGGCATTGGGGCTCATGTATTTTGTGTTGGGCTCCTAAAACCCACTTTTAGAGACCTCACAAAGTCAGCAGCCACTTAGAATGTACTGGGAACAAGTTACAGGAAAATGTCACCAAAGTGCTTATCTCAGTCTAATAATGCTATTTTGACCCAAGATTTTTTTAAGAAAGTGGAAGTCAGTTTTGTCTGAAAGAAGGCATTAGGGCTCATGTATTTTGTGTTGGGCTCCTAAAACCCACTTTTAGAGACCTCACAAAGTCAGCAGCCACTTAGAATGTACTGGGAACAAGTTACAGGAAAATGTCACCAAAGTGCTTATCTCAGCCCAAAAATGCCATTTTGAGCCACGATTTTTTAAGGAAAGTGGGTGTCAGTTTTGTATGAAGGAAGGCATTGGGGCTCATGTATTTTGTGTTGGGCTCCTAAAACCCACTTTTAGAGACCTCACAAAGTCAGCAGCCACTTAGAATGTACTGGGAACAAGTTACAGGAAAATGTCACCAAAGTGCTTATCTCAGTCTAATAATGCTATTTTGACCCAAGATTTTTTTAAGAAAGTGGAAGTCAGTTTTGTCTGAAAGAAGGCATTAGGGCTCATGTATTTTGTGTTGGGCTCCTAAAACCCACTTTTAGAGACCTCACAAAGTCAGCAGCCACTTAGAATGTACTGGGAACAAGTTACAGGAAAATGTCACCAAAGTGCTTATCTCAGCCCAAAAATGCCATTTTGAGCCACGATTTTTTAAGGAAAGTGGGTGTCAGTTTTGTATGAAGGAAGGCATTGGGGCTCATGTATTTTGTGTTGGGCTCCTAAAACCCACTTTTAGAGACCTCACAAAGTCAGCAGCCACTTAGAATGTACTGGGAACAAGTTACAGGAAAATGTCACCAAAGTGCTTATCTCAGTCTAATAATGCTATTTTGACCCAAGATTTTTTTAAGAAAGTGGAAGTCAGTTTTGTCTGAAAGAAGGCATTAGGGCTCATGTATTTTGTGTTGGGCTCCTAAAACCCACTTTTAGAGACCTCACAAAGTCAGCAGCCACTTAGAATGTACTGGGAACAAGTTACAGGAAAATGTCACCAAAGTGCTTATCTCAGCCCAAAAATGCCATTTTGAGCCACGATTTTTTAAGGAAAGTGGGTGTCAGTTTTGTATGAAGGAAGGCATTGGGGCTCATGTATTTTGTGTTGGGCTCCTAAAACCCACTTTTAGAGACCTCACAAAGTCAGCAGCCACTTAGAATGTACTGGGAACAAGTTACAGGAAAATGTCACCAAAGTGCTTATCTCAGTCTAATAATGCTATTTTGACCCAAGATTTTTTTAAGAAAGTGGAAGTCAGTTTTGTCTGAAAGAAGGCATTAGGGCTCATGTATTTTGTGTTGGGCTCCTAAAACCCACTTTTAGAGACCTCACAAAGTCAGCAGCCACTTAGAATGTACTGGGAACAAGTTACAGGAAAATGTCACCAAAGTGCTTATCTCAGCCCAAAAATGCCATTTTGAGCCACGATTTTTTAAGGAAAGTGGGTGTCAGTTTTGTATGAAGGAAGGCATTGGGGCTCATGTATTTTGTGTTGGGCTCCTAAAACCCACTTTTAGAGACCTCACAAAGTCAGCAGCCACTTAGAATGTACTGGGAACAAGTTACAGGAAAATGTCACCAAAGTGCTTATCTCAGTCTAATAATGCTATTTTGACCCAAGATTTTTTTAAGAAAGTGGAAGTCAGTTTTGTCTGAAAGAAGGCATTAGGGCTCATGTATTTTGTGTTGGGCTCCTAAAACCCACTTTTAGAGACCTCACAAAGTCAGCAGCCACTTAGAATGTACTGGGAACAAGTTACAGGAAAATGTCACCAAAGTGCTTATCTCAGCCCAAAAATGCCATTTTGAGCCACGATTTTTTAAGGGAAGTGGGTGTCAGTTTTGTATGAAGGAAGGCATTGGGGCTCATGTATTTTGTGTTGGGCTCCTAAAACCCACTTTTAGAGACCTCACAAAGTCAGCAGCCACTTAGAATGTACTGGGAACAAGTTACAGGAAAATGTCACCAAAGTGCTTATCTCAGTCTAATAATGCTATTTTGACCCAAGATTTTTTTAAGAAAGTGGAAGTCAGTTTTGTCTGAAAGAAGGCATTAGGGCTCATGTATTTTGTGTTGGGCTCCTAAAACCCACTTTTAGAGACCTCACAAAGTCAGCAGCCACTTAGAATGTACTGGGAACAAGTTACAGGAAAATGTCACCAAAGTGCTTATCTCAGCCCAAAAATGCCATTTTGAGCCACGATTTTTTAAGGAAAGTGGGTGTCAGTTTTGTATGAAGGAAGGCATTGGGGCTCATGTATTTTGTGTTGGGCTCCTAAAACCCACTTTTAGAGACCTCACAAAGTCAGCAGCCACTTAGAATGTACTGGGAACAAGTTACAGGAAAATGTCACCAAAGTGCTTATCTCAGCCCAAAAATGCCATTTTGAGCCACGATTTTTTAAGGAAAGTGGGTGTCAGTTTTGTATGAAGGAAGGCATTGGGGCTCATGTATTTTGTGTTGGGCTCCTAAAACCCACTTTTAGAGACCTCACAAAGTCAGCAGCCACTTAGAATGTACTGGGAACAAGTTACAGGAAAATGTCACCAAAGTGCTTATCTCAGTCTAATAATGCTATTTTGACCCAAGATTTTTTTAAGAAAGTGGAAGTCAGTTTTGTCTGAAAGAAGGCATTAGGGCTCATGTATTTTGTGTTGGGCTCCTAAAACCCACTTTTAGAGACCTCACAAAGTCAGCAGCCACTTAGAATGTACTGGGAACAAGTTACAGGAAAATGTCACCAAAGTGCTTATCTCAGCCCAAAAATGCCATTTTGAGCCACGATTTTTTAAGGAAAGTGGGTGTCAGTTTTGTATGAAGGAAGGCATTGGGGCTCATGTATTTTGTGTTGGGCTCCTAAAACCCACTTTTAGAGACCTCACAAAGTCAGCAGCCACTTAGAATGTACTGGGAACAAGTTACAGGAAAATGTCACCAAAGTGCTTATCTCAGTCTAATAATGCTATTTTGACCCAAGATTTTTTTAAGAAAGTGGAAGTCAGTTTTGTCTGAAAGAAGGCATTAGGGCTCATGTATTTTGTGTTGGGCTCCTAAAACCCACTTTTAGAGACCTCACAAAGTCAGCAGCCACTTAGAATGTACTGGGAACAAGTTACAGGAAAATGTCACCAAAGTGCTTATCTCAGCCCAAAAATGCCATTTTGAGCCACGATTTTTTAAGGAAAGTGGGTGTCAGTTTTGTATGAAGGAAGGCATTGGGGCTCATGTATTTTGTGTTGGGCTCCTAAAACCCACTTTTAGAGACCTCACAAAGTCAGCAGCCACTTAGAATGTACTGGGAACAAGTTACAGGAAAATGTCACCAAAGTGCTTATCTCAGTCTAATAATGCTATTTTGACCCAAGATTTTTTTAAGAAAGTGGAAGTCAGTTTTGTCTGAAAGAAGGCATTAGGGCTCATGTATTTTGTGTTGGGCTCCTAAAACCCACTTTTAGAGACCTCACAAAGTCAGCAGCCACTTAGAATGTACTGGGAACAAGTTACAGGAAAATGTCACCAAAGTGCTTATCTCAGCCCAAAAATGCCATTTTGAGCCACGATTTTTTAAGGAAAGTGGGTGTCAGTTTTGTATGAAGGAAGGCATTGGGGCTCATGTATTTTGTGTTGGGCTCCTAAAACCCACTTTTAGAGACCTCACAAAGTCAGCAGCCACTTAGAATGTACTGGGAACAAGTTACAGGAAAATGTCACCAAAGTGCTTATCTCAGTCTAATAATGCTATTTTGACCCAAGATTTTTTTAAGAAAGTGGAAGTCAGTTTTGTCTGAAAGAAGGCATTAGGGCTCATGTATTTTGTGTTGGGCTCCTAAAACCCACTTTTAGAGACCTCACAAAGTCAGCAGCCACTTAGAATGTACTGGGAACAAGTTACAGGAAAATGTCACCAAAGTGCTTATCTCAGCCCAAAAATGCCATTTTGAGCCACGATTTTTTAAGGAAAGTGGGTGTCAGTTTTGTATGAAGGAAGGCATTGGGGCTCATGTATTTTGTGTTGGGCTCCTAAAACCCACTTTTAGAGACCTCACAAAGTCAGCAGCCACTTAGAATGTACTGGGAACAAGTTACAGGAAAATGTCACCAAAGTGCTTATCTCAGTCTAATAATGCTATTTTGACCCAAGATTTTTTTAAGAAAGTGGAAGTCAGTTTTGTCTGAAAGAAGGCATTAGGGCTCATGTATTTTGTGTTGGGCTCCTAAAACCCACTTTTAGAGACCTCACAAAGTCAGCAGCCACTTAGAATGTACTGGGAACAAGTTACAGGAAAATGTCACCAAAGTGCTTATCTCAGCCCAAAAATGCCATTTTGAGCCACGATTTTTTAAGGAAAGTGGGTGTCAGTTTTGTATGAAGGAAGGCATTGGGGCTCATGTATTTTGTGTTGGGCTCCTAAAACCCACTTTTAGAGACCTCACAAAGTCAGCAGCCACTTAGAATGTACTGGGAACAAGTTACAGGAAAATGTCACCAAAGTGCTTATCTCAGTCTAATAATGCTATTTTGACCCAAGATTTTTTTAAGAAAGTGGAAGTCAGTTTTGTCTGAAAGAAGGCATTAGGGCTCATGTATTTTGTGTTGGGCTCCTAAAACCCACTTTTAGAGACCTCACAAAGTCAGCAGCCACTTAGAATGTACTGGGAACAAGTTACAGGAAAATGTCACCAAAGTGCTTATCTCAGCCCAAAAATGCCATTTTGAGCCACGATTTTTTAAGGAAAGTGGGTGTCAGTTTTGTATGAAGGAAGGCATTGGGGCTCATGTATTTTGTGTTGGGCTCCTAAAACCCACTTTTAGAGACCTCACAAAGTCAGCAGCCACTTAGAATGTACTGGGAACAAGTTACAGGAAAATGTCACCAAAGTGCTTATCTCAGTCTAATAATGCTATTTTGACCCAAGATTTTTTTAAGAAAGTGGAAGTCAGTTTTGTCTGAAAGAAGGCATTAGGGCTCATGTATTTTGTGTTGGGCTCCTAAAACCCACTTTTAGAGACCTCACAAAGTCAGCAGCCACTTAGAATGTACTGGGAACAAGTTACAGGAAAATGTCACCAAAGTGCTTATCTCAGCCCAAAAATGCCATTTTGAGCCACGATTTTTTAAGGAAAGTGGGTGTCAGTTTTGTATGAAGGAAGGCATTGGGGCTCATGTATTTTGTGTTGGGCTCCTAAAACCCACTTTTAGAGACCTCACAAAGTCAGCAGCCACTTAGAATGTACTGGGAACAAGTTACAGGAAAATGTCACCAAAGTGCTTATCTCAGTCTAATAATGCTATTTTGACCCAAGATTTTTTTAAGAAAGTGGAAGTCAGTTTTGTCTGAAAGAAGGCATTAGGGCTCATGTATTTTGTGTTGGGCTCCTAAAACCCAATTTTACAGACCTCACAAAGTCAGCAGCCACTTAGAATGTACTGGGAACAAGTTACAGGAAAATGTCACCAAAGTGCTTATCTCAGCCCAAAAATGCCATTTTGAGCCACGATTTTTTAAGGAAAGTGGGTGTCAGTTTTGTATGAAGGAAGGCATTGGGGCTCATGTATTTTGTGTTGGGCTCCTAAAACCCACTTTTAGAGACCTCACAAAGTCAGCAGCCACTTAGAATGTACTGGGAACAAGTTACAGGAAAATGTCACCAAAGTGCTTATCTCAGTCTAATAATGCTATTTTGACCCAAGATTTTTTTAAGAAAGTGGAAGTCAGTTTTGTCTGAAAGAAGGCATTAGGGCTCATGTATTTTGTGTTGGGCTCCTAAAACCCAATTTTACAGACCTCACAAAGTCAGCAGCCACTTAAAATGTACTGGGAACAAGTTACAGGAAAATGTCACCAAAGTGCTTATCTCAGCCCAAAAATGCTATTTTGAACCACGATTTTTTAAAGAAAGTGGGTGTCAGTTCTGTCTGAAGGAAGGCATTAGGGCTCATGTATTTTGTGTTGGGCTCCTAAAACCCACTTTTAGAGACCTCACAAAGTCAGCAGCCACTTAGAATGTACTGGGAACAAGTTACAGGAAAATGTCACCAAAGTGCTTATCTCAGCCCAAAAATGCCATTTTGAGCCACGATTTTTTAAGGAAAGTGGGTGTCAGTTTTGTATGAAGGAAGGCATTGGGGCTCATGTATTTTGTGTTGGGCTCCTAAAACCCACTTTTAGAGACCTCACAAAGTCAGCAGCCACTTAGAATGTACTGGGAACAAGTTACAGGAAAATGTCACCAAAGTGCTTATCTCAGTCTAATAATGCTATTTTGACCCAAGATTTTTTTAAGAAAGTGGAAGTCAGTTTTGTCTGAAAGAAGGCATTAGGGCTCATGTATTTTGTGTTGGGCTCCTAAAACCCACTTTTAGAGACCTCACAAAGTCAGCAGCCACTTAGAATGTACTGGGAACAAGTTACAGGAAAATGTCACCAAAGTGCTTATCTCAGCCCAAAAATGCCATTTTGAGCCACGATTTTTTAAGGAAAGTGGGTGTCAGTTTTGTATGAAGGAAGGCATTGGGGCTCATGTATTTTGTGTTGGGCTCCTAAAACCCACTTTTAGAGACCTCACAAAGTCAGCAGCCACTTAGAATGTACTGGGAACTAGTTACAGGAAAATGTCACCAAAGTGCTTATCTCAGTCTAATAATGCTATTTTGACCCAAGATTTTTTTAAGAAAGTGGAAGTCAGTTTTGTCTGAAAGAAGGCATTAGGGCTCATGTATTTTGTGTTGGGCTCCTAAAACCCACTTTTAGAGACCTCACAAAGTCAGCAGCCACTTAGAATGTACTGGGAACAAGTTACAGGAAAATGTCACCAAAGTGCTTATCTCAGCCCAAAAATGCCATTTTGAGCCACGATTTTTTAAGGAAAGTGGGTGTCAGTTTTGTATGAAGGAAGGCATTGGGGCTCATGTATTTTGTGTTGGGCTCCTAAAACCCACTTTTAGAGACCTCACAAAGTCAGCAGCCACTTAGAATGTACTGGGAACAAGTTACAGGAAAATGTCACCAAAGTGCTTATCTCAGTCTAATAATGCTATTTTGACCCAAGATTTTTTTAAGAAAGTGGAAGTCAGTTTTGTCTGAAAGAAGGCATTAGGGCTCATGTATTTTGTGTTGGGCTCCTAGAACCCACTTTTAGAGACCTCACAAAGTCAGCAGCCACTTAGAATGTACTGGGAACAAGTTACAGGAAAATGTCACCAAAGTGCTTATCTCAGCCCAAAAATGCCATTTTGAGCCACGATTTTTTAAGGAAAGTGGGTGTCAGTTTTGTATGAAGGAAGGCATTGGGGCTCATGTATTTTGTGTTGGGATCCTAAAACCCACTTTTAGAGACCTCACAAAGTCAGCAGCCACTTAGAATGTACTGGGAACAAGTTACAGGAAAATGTCACCAAAGTGCTTATCTCAGTCTAATAATGCTATTTTGACCCAAGATTTTTTTAAGAAAGTGGAAGTCAGTTTTGTCTGAAAGAAGGCATTAGGGCTCATGTATTTTGTGTTGGGCTCCTAAAACCCACTTTTAGAGACCTCACAAAGTCAGCAGCCACTTAGAATGTACTGGGAACAAGTTACAGGAAAATGTCACCAAAGTGCTTATCTCAGCCCAAAAATGCCATTTTGAGCCACGATTTTTTAAGGAAAGTGGGTGTCAGTTTTGTATGAAGGAAGGCATTGGGGCTCATGTATTTTGTGTTGGGCTCCTAAAACCCACTTTTAGAGACCTCACAAAGTCAGCAGCCACTTAGAATGTACTGGGAACAAGTTACAGGAAAATGTCACCAAAGTGCTTATCTCAGTCTAATAATGCTATTTTGACCCAAGATTTTTTTAAGAAAGTGGAAGTCAGTTTTGTCTGAAAGAAGGCATTAGGGCTCATGTATTTTGTGTTGGGCTCCTAAAACCCACTTTTAGAGACCTCACAAAGTCAGCAGCCACTTAGAATGTACTGGGAACAAGTTACAGGAAAATGTCACCAAAGTGCTTATCTCAGCCCAAAAATGCCATTTTGAGCCACGATTTTTTAAGGAAAGTGGGTGTCAGTTTTGTATGAAGGAAGGCATTGGGGCTCATGTATTTTGTGTTGGGCTCCTAAAACCCACTTTTAGAGACCTCACAAAGTCAGCAGCCACTTAGAATGTACTGGGAACAAGTTACAGGAAAATGTCACCAAAGTGCTTATCTCAGTCTAATAATGCTATTTTGACCCAAGATTTTTTTAAGAAAGTGGAAGTCAGTTTTGTCTGAAAGAAGGCATTAGGGCTCATGTATTTTGTGTTGGGCTCCTAAAACCCACTTTTAGAGACCTCACAAAGTCAGCAGCCACTTAGAATGTACTGGGAACAAGTTACAGGAAAATGTCACCAAAGTGCTTATCTCAGCCCAAAAATGCCATTTTGAGCCACGATTTTTTAAGGAAAGTGGGTGTCAGTTTTGTATGAAGGAAGGCATTGGGGCTCATGTATTTTGTGTTGGGCTCCTAAAACCCACTTTTAGAGACCTCACAAAGTCAGCAGCCACTTAGAATGTACTGGGAACAAGTTACAGGAAAATGTCACCAAAGTGCTTATCTCAGTCTAATAATGCTATTTTGACCCAAGATTTTTTTAAGAAAGTGGAAGTCAGTTTTGTCTGAAAGAAGGCATTAGGGCTCATGTATTTTGTGTTGGGCTCCTAAAACCCACTTTTAGAGACCTCACAAAGTCAGCAGCCACTTAGAATGTACTGGGAACAAGTTACAGGAAAATGTCACCAAAGTGCTTATCTCAGCCCAAAAATGCCATTTTGAGCCACGATTTTTTAAGGAAAGTGGGTGTCAGTTTTGTATGAAGGAAGGCATTGGGGCTCATGTATTTTGTGTTGGGCTCCTAAAACCCACTTTTAGAGACCTCACAAAGTCAGCAGCCACTTAGAATGTACTGGGAACAAGTTACAGGAAAATGTCACCAAAGTGCTTATCTCAGTCTAATAATGCTATTTTGACCCAAGATTTTTTTAAGAAAGTGGAAGTCAGTTTTGTCTGAAAGAAGGCATTAGGGCTCATGTATTTTGTGTTGGGCTCCTAAAACCCACTTTTAGAGACCTCACAAAGTCAGCAGCCACTTAGAATGTACTGGGAACAAGTTACAGGAAAATGTCACCAAAGTGCTTATCTCAGCCCAAAAATGCCATTTTGAGCCACGATTTTTTAAGGAAAGTGGGTGTCAGTTTTGTATGAAGGAAGGCATTGGGGCTCATGTATTTTGTGTTGGGCTCCTAAAACCCACTTTTAGAGACCTCACAAAGTCAGCAGCCACTTAGAATGTACTGGGAACAAGTTACAGGAAAATGTCACCAAAGTGCTTATCTCAGTCTAATAATGCTATTTTGACCCAAGATTTTTTTAAGAAAGTGGAAGTCAGTTTTGTCTGAAAGAAGGCATTAGGGCTCATGTATTTTGTGTTGGGCTCCTAAAACCCACTTTTAGAGACCTCACAAAGTCAGCAGCCACTTAGAATGTACTGGGAACAAGTTACAGGAAAATGTCACCAAAGTGCTTATCTCAGCCCAAAAATGCCATTTTGAGCCACGATTTTTTAAGGAAAGTGGGTGTCAGTTTTGTATGAAGGAAGGCATTGGGGCTCATGTATTTTGTGTTGGGCTCCTAAAACCCACTTTTAGAGACCTCACAAAGTCAGCAGCCACTTAGAATGTACTGGGAACAAGTTACAGGAAAATGTCACCAAAGTGCTTATCTCAGTCTAATAATGCTATTTTGACCCAAGATTTTTTTAAGAAAGTGGAAGTCAGTTTTGTCTGAAAGAAGGCATTAGGGCTCATGTATTTTGTGTTGGGCTCCTAAAACCCACTTTTAGAGACCTCACAAAGTCAGCAGCCACTTAGAATGTACTGGGAACAAGTTACAGGAAAATGTCACCAAAGTGCTTATCTCAGCCCAAAAATGCCATTTTGAGCCACGATTTTTTAAGGAAAGTGGGTGTCAGTTTTGTATGAAGGAAGGCATTGGGGCTCATGTATTTTGTGTTGGGCTCCTAAAACCCACTTTTAGAGACCTCACAAAGTCAGCAGCCACTTAGAATGTACTGGGAACAAGTTACAGGAAAATGTCACCAAAGTGCTTATCTCAGTCTAATAATGCTATTTTGACCCAAGATTTTTTTAAGAAAGTGGAAGTCAGTTTTGTCTGAAAGAAGGCATTAGGGCTCATGTATTTTGTGTTGGGCTCCTAAAACCCACTTTTAGAGACCTCACAAAGTCAGCAGCCACTTAGAATGTACTGGGAACAAGTTACAGGAAAATGTCACCAAAGTGCTTATCTCAGCCCAAAAATGCCATTTTGAGCCACGATTTTTTAAGGAAAGTGGGTGTCAGTTTTGTATGAAGGAAGGCATTGGGGCTCATGTATTTTGTGTTGGGCTCCTAAAACCCACTTTTAGAGACCTCACAAAGTCAGCAGCCACTTAGAATGTACTGGGAACAAGTTACAGGAAAATGTCACCAAAGTGCTTATCTCAGTCTAATAATGCTATTTTGACCCAAGATTTTTTTAAGAAAGTGGAAGTCAGTTTTGTCTGAAAGAAGGCATTAGGGCTCATGTATTTTGTGTTGGGCTCCTAAAACCCACTTTTAGAGACCTCACAAAGTCAGCAGCCACTTAGAATGTACTGGGAACAAGTTACAGGAAAATGTCACCAAAGTGCTTATCTCAGCCCAAAAATGCCATTTTGAGCCACGATTTTTTAAGGAAAGTGGGTGTCAGTTTTGTATGAAGGAAGGCATTGGGGCTCATGTATTTTGTGTTGGGCTCCTAAAACCCACTTTTAGAGACCTCACAAAGTCAGCAGCCACTTAGAATGTACTGGGAACAAGTTACATGAAAATGTCACCAAAGTGCTTATCTCAGTCTAATAATGCTATTTTGACCCAAGATTTTTTTAAGAAAGTGGAAGTCAGTTTTGTCTGAAAGAAGGCATTAGGGCTCATGTATTTTGTGTTGGGCTCCTAAAACCCACTTTTAGAGACCTCACAAAGTCAGCAGCCACTTAGAATGTACTGGGAACAAGTTACAGGAAAATGTCACCAAAGTGCTTATCTCAGCCCAAAAATGCCATTTTGAGCCACGATTTTTTAAGGAAAGTGGGTGTCAGTTTTGTATGAAGGAAGGCATTGGGGCTCATGTATTTTGTGTTGGGCTCCTAAAACCCACTTTTAGAGACCTCACAAAGTCAGCAGCCACTTAGAATGTACTGGGAACAAGTTACAGGAAAATGTCACCAAAGTGCTTATCTCAGTCTAATAATGCTATTTTGACCCAAGATTTTTTTAAGAAAGTGGAAGTCAGTTTTGTCTGAAAGAAGGCATTAGGGCTCATGTATTTTGTGTTGGGCTCCTAAAACCCAATTTTACAGACCTCACAAAGTCAGCAGCCACTTAGAATGTACTGGGAACAAGTTACAGGAAAATGTCACCAAAGTGCTTATCTCAGCCCAAAAATGCCATTTTGAGCCACGATTTTTTAAGGAAAGTGGGTGTCAGTTTTGTATGAAGGAAGGCATTGGGGCTCATGTATTTTGTGTTGGGCTCCTAAAACCCACTTTTAGAGACCTCACAAAGTCAGCAGCCACTTAGAATGTACTGGGAACAAGTTACAGGAAAATGTCACCAAAGTGCTTATCTCAGTCTAATAATGCTATTTTGACCCAAGATTTTTTTAAGAAAGTGGAAGTCAGTTTTGTCTGAAAGAAGGCATTAGGGCTCATGTATTTTGTGTTGGGCTCCTAAAACCCAATTTTACAGACCTCACAAAGTCAGCAGCCACTTAAAATGTACTGGGAACAAGTTACAGGAAAATGTCACCAAAGTGCTTATCTCAGCCCAAAAATGCTATTTTGAACCACGATTTTTTAAAGAAAGTGGGTGTCAGTTCTGTCTGAAGGAAGGCATTAGGGCTCATGTATTTTGTGTTGGGCTCCTAAAACCCACTTTTAGAGACCTCACAAAGTCAGCAGCCACTTAGAATGTACTGGGAACAAGTTACAGGAAAATGTCACCAAAGTGCTTATCTCAGCCCAAAAATGCCATTTTGAGCCACGATTTTTTAAGGAAAGTGGGTGTCAGTTTTGTATGAAGGAAGGCATTGGGGCTCATGTATTTTGTGTTGGGCTCCTAAAACCCACTTTTAGAGACCTCACAAAGTCAGCAGCCACTTAGAATGTACTGGGAACAAGTTACAGGAAAATGTCACCAAAGTGCTTATCTCAGTCTAATAATGCTATTTTGACCCAAGATTTTTTTAAGAAAGTGGAAGTCAGTTTTGTCTGAAAGAAGGCATTAGGGCTCATGTATTTTGTGTTGGGCTCCTAAAACCCACTTTTAGAGACCTCACAAAGTCAGCAGCCACTTAGAATGTACTGGGAACAAGTTACAGGAAAATGTCACCAAAGTGCTTATCTCAGCCCAAAAATGCCATTTTGAGCCACGATTTTTTAAGGAAAGTGGGTGTCAGTTTTGTATGAAGGAAGGCATTGGGGCTCATGTATTTTGTGTTGGGCTCCTAAAACCCACTTTTAGAGACCTCACAAAGTCAGCAGCCACTTAGAATGTACTGGGAACTAGTTACAGGAAAATGTCACCAAAGTGCTTATCTCAGTCTAATAATGCTATTTTGACCCAAGATTTTTTTAAGAAAGTGGAAGTCAGTTTTGTCTGAAAGAAGGCATTAGGGCTCATGTATTTTGTGTTGGGCTCCTAAAACCCACTTTTAGAGACCTCACAAAGTCAGCAGCCACTTAGAATGTACTGGGAACAAGTTACAGGAAAATGTCACCAAAGTGCTTATCTCAGTCTAATAATGCTATTTTGACCCAAGATTTTTTTAAGAAAGTGGAAGTCAGTTTTGTCTGAAAGAAGGCATTAGGGCTCATGTATTTTGTGTTGGGCTCCTAAAACCCACTTTTAGAGACCTCACAAAGTCAGCAGCCACTTAGAATGTACTGGGAACAAGTTACAGGAAAATGTCACCAAAGTGCTTATCTCAGCCCAAAAATGCCATTTTGAGCCACGATTTTTTAAGGAAAGTGGGTGTCAGTTTTGTATGAAGGAAGGCATTGGGGCTCATGTATTTTGTGTTGGGCTCCTAAAACCCACTTTTAGAGACCTCACAAAGTCAGCAGCCACTTAGAATGTACTGGGAACAAGTTACAGGAAAATGTCACCAAAGTGCTTATCTCAGTCTAATAATGCTATTTTGACCCAAGATTTTTTTAAGAAAGTGGAAGTCAGTTTTGTCTGAAAGAAGGCATTAGGGCTCATGTATTTTGTGTTGGGCTCCTAAAACCCACTTTTAGAGACCTCACAAAGTCAGCAGCCACTTAGAATGTACTGGGAACAAGTTACAGGAAAATGTCACCAAAGTGCTTATCTCAGCCCAAAAATGCCATTTTGAGCCACGATTTTTTAAGGAAAGTGGGTGTCAGTTTTGTATGAAGGAAGGCATTGGGGCTCATGTATTTTGTGTTGGGCTCCTAAAACCCACTTTTAGAGACCTCACAAAGTCAGCAGCCACTTAGAATGTACTGGGAACAAGTTACAGGAAAATGTCACCAAAGTGCTTATCTCAGTCTAATAATGCTATTTTGACCCAAGATTTTTTTAAGAAAGTGGAAGTCAGTTTTGTCTGAAAGAAGGCATTAGGGCTCATGTATTTTGTGTTGGGCTCCTAAAACCCACTTTTAGAGACCTCACAAAGTCAGCAGCCACTTAGAATGTACTGGGAACAAGTTACAGGAAAATGTCACCAAAGTGCTTATCTCAGCCCAAAAATGCCATTTTGAGCCACGATTTTTTAAGGAAAGTGGGTGTCAGTTTTGTATGAAGGAAGGCATTGGGGCTCATGTATTTTGTGTTGGGCTCCTAAAACCCACTTTTAGAGACCTCACAAAGTCAGCAGCCACTTAGAATGTACTGGGAACAAGTTACAGGAAAATGTCACCAAAGTGCTTATCTCAGTCTAATAATGCTATTTTGACCCAAGATTTTTTTAAGAAAGTGGAAGTCAGTTTTGTCTGAAAGAAGGCATTAGGGCTCATGTATTTTGTGTTGGGCTCCTAAAACCCACTTTTAGAGACCTCACAAAGTCAGCAGCCACTTAGAATGTACTGGGAACAAGTTACAGGAAAATGTCACCAAAGTGCTTATCTCAGCCCAAAAATGCCATTTTGAGCCACGATTTTTTAAGGAAAGTGGGTGTCAGTTTTGTATGAAGGAAGGCATTGGGGCTCATGTATTTTGTGTTGGGCTCCTAAAACCCACTTTTAGAGACCTCACAAAGTCAGCAGCCACTTAGAATGTACTGGGAACAAGTTACAGGAAAATGTCACCAAAGTGCTTATCTCAGTCTAATAATGCTATTTTGACCCAAGATTTTTTTAAGAAAGTGGAAGTCAGTTTTGTCTGAAAGAAGGCATTAGGGCTCATGTATTTTGTGTTGGGCTCCTAAAACCCACTTTTAGAGACCTCACAAAGTCAGCAGCCACTTAGAATGTACTGGGAACAAGTTACAGGAAAATGTCACCAAAGTGCTTATCTCAGCCCAAAAATGCTATTTTGACCCAAGATTTTTTTAAGAAAGTGGAAGTCAGTTTTGTCTGAAAGAAGGCATTAGGGCTCATGTATTTTGTGTTGGGCTCCTAAAACCCACTTTTAGAGACCTCACAAAGTCAGCAGCCACTTAGAATGTACTGGGAACAAGTTACAGGAAAATGTCACCAAAGTGCTTATCTCAGCCCAAAAATGCCATTTTGAGCCACGATTTTTTAAGGAAAGTGGGTGTCAGTTTTGTATGAAGGAAGGCATTGGGGCTCATGTATTTTGTGTTGGGCTCCTAAAACCCAATTTTACAGACCTCACAAAGTCAGCAGCCACTTAGAATGTACTGGGAACAAGTTACAGGAAAATGTCACCAAAGTGCTTATCTCAGCCCAAAAATGCCATTTTGAGCCACGATTTTTTAAGGAAAGTGGGTGTCAGTTTTGTATGAAGGAAGGCATTGGGGCTCATGTATTTTGTGTTGGGCTCCTAAAACCCACTTTTAGAGACCTCACAAAGTCAGCAGCCACTTAGAATGTACTGGGAACAAGTTACAGGAAAATGTCACCAAAGTGCTTATCTCAGTCTAATAATGCTATTTTGACCCAAGATTTTTTTAAGAAAGTGGAAGTCAGTTTTGTCTGAAAGAAGGCATTAGGGCTCATGTATTTTGTGTTGGGCTCCTAAAACCCACTTTTAGAGACCTCACAAAGTCAGCAGCCACTTAGAATGTACTGGGAACAAGTTACAGGAAAATGTCACCAAAGTGCTTATCTCAGCCCAAAAATGCCATTTTGAGCCACGATTTTTTAAGGAAAGTGGGTGTCAGTTTTGTATGAAGGAAGGCATTGGGGCTCATGTATTTTGTGTTGGGCTCCTAAAACCCACTTTTAGAGACCTCACAAAGTCAGCAGCCACTTAGAATGTACTGGGAACAAGTTACAGGAAAATGTCACCAAAGTGCTTATCTCAGCCCAAAAATGCCATTTTGAGCCACGATTTTTTAAGGAAAGTGGGTGTCAGTTTTGTATGAAGGAAGGCATTGGGGCTCATGTATTTTGTGTTGGGCTCCTAAAACCCACTTTTAGAGACCTCACAAAGTCAGCAGCCACTTAGAATGTACTGGGAACAAGTTACAGGAAAATGTCACCAAAGTGCTTATCTCAGTCTAATAATGCTATTTTGACCCAAGATTTTTTTAAGAAAGTGGAAGTCAGTTTTGTCTGAAAGAAGGCATTAGGGCTCATGTATTTTGTGTTGGGCTCCTAAAACCCACTTTTAGAGACCTCACAAAGTCAGCAGCCACTTAGAATGTACTGGGAACAAGTTACAGGAAAATGTCACCAAAGTGCTTATCTCAGCCCAAAAATGCCATTTTGAGCCACGATTTTTTAAGGAAAGTGGGTGTCAGTTTTGTATGAAGGAAGGCATTGGGGCTCATGTATTTTGTGTTGGGCTCCTAAAACCCACTTTTAGAGACCTCACAAAGTCAGCAGCCACTTAGAATGTACTGGGAACAAGTTACAGGAAAATGTCACCAAAGTGCTTATCTCAGTCTAATAATGCTATTTTGACCCAAGATTTTTTTAAGAAAGTGGAAGTCAGTTTTGTCTGAAAGAAGGCATTAGGGCTCATGTATTTTGTGTTGGGCTCCTAAAACCCACTTTTAGAGACCTCACAAAGTCAGCAGCCACTTAGAATGTACTGGGAACAAGTTACAGGAAAATGTCACCAAAGTGCTTATCTCAGCCCAAAAATGCCATTTTGAGCCACGATTTTTTAAGGAAAGTGGGTGTCAGTTTTGTATGAAGGAAGGCATTGGGGCTCATGTATTTTGTGTTGGGCTCCTAAAACCCACTTTTAGAGACCTCACAAAGTCAGCAGCCACTTAGAATGTACTGGGAACAAGTTACAGGAAAATGTCACCAAAGTGCTTATCTCAGTCTAATAATGCTATTTTGACCCAAGATTTTTTTAAGAAAGTGGAAGTCAGTTTTGTCTGAAAGAAGGCATTAGGGCTCATGTATTTTGTGTTGGGCTCCTAAAACCCAATTTTACAGACCTCACAAAGTCAGCAGCCACTTAAAATGTACTGGGAACAAGTTACAGGAAAATGTCACCAAAGTGCTTATCTCAGCCCAAAAATGCTATTTTGAACCACGATTTTTTAAAGAAAGTGGGTGTCAGTTCTGTCTGAAGGAAGGCATTAGGGCTCATGTATTTTGTGTTGGGCTCCTAAAACCCACTTTTAGAGACCTCACAAAGTCAGCAGCCACTTAGAATGTACTGGGAACAAGTTACAGGAAAATGTCACCAAAGTGCTTATCTCAGCCCAAAAATGCCATTTTGAGCCACGATTTTTTAAGGAAAGTGGGTGTCAGTTTTGTATGAAGGAAGGCATTGGGGCTCATGTATTTTGTGTTGGGCTCCTAAAACCCACTTTTAGAGACCTCACAAAGTCAGCAGCCACTTAGAATGTACTGGGAACAAGTTACAGGAAAATGTCACCAAAGTGCTTATCTCAGTCTAATAATGCTATTTTGACCCAAGATTTTTTTAAGAAAGTGGAAGTCAGTTTTGTCTGAAAGAAGGCATTAGGGCTCATGTATTTTGTGTTGGGCTCCTAAAACCCACTTTTAGAGACCTCACAAAGTCAGCAGCCACTTAGAATGTACTGGGAACAAGTTACAGGAAAATGTCACCAAAGTGCTTATCTCAGCCCAAAAATGCCATTTTGAGCCACGATTTTTTAAGGAAAGTGGGTGTCAGTTTTGTATGAAGGAAGGCATTGGGGCTCATGTATTTTGTGTTGGGCTCCTAAAACCCACTTTTAGAGACCTCACAAAGTCAGCAGCCACTTAGAATGTACTGGGAACAAGTTACAGGAAAATGTCACCAAAGTGCTTATCTCAGCCCAAAAATGCCATTTTGAGCCACGATTTTTTAAGGAAAGTGGGTGTCAGTTTTGTATGAAGGAAGGCATTGGGGCTCATGTATTTTGTGTTGGGCTCCTAAAACCCACTTTTAGAGACCTCACAAAGTCAGCAGCCACTTAGAATGTACTGGGAACAAGTTACAGGAAAATGTCACCAAAGTGCTTATCTCAGTCTAATAATGCTATTTTGACCCAAGATTTTTTTAAGAAAGTGGAAGTCAGTTTTGTCTGAAAGAAGGCATTAGGGCTCATGTATTTTGTGTTGGGCTCCTAAAACCCACTTTTAGAGACCTCACAAAGTCAGCAGCCACTTAGAATGTACTGGGAACAAGTTACAGGAAAATGTCACCAAAGTGCTTATCTCAGCCCAAAAATGCCATTTTGAGCCACGATTTTTTAAGGAAAGTGGGTGTCAGTTTTGTATGAAGGAAGGCATTGGGGCTCATGTATTTTGTGTTGGGCTCCTAAAACCCACTTTTAGAGACCTCACAAAGTCAGCAGCCACTTAGAATGTACTGGGAACAAGTTACAGGAAAATGTCACCAAAGTGCTTATCTCAGTCTAATAATGCTATTTTGACCCAAGATTTTTTTAAGAAAGTGGAAGTCAGTTTTGTCTGAAAGAAGGCATTAGGGCTCATGTATTTTGTGTTGGGCTCCTAAAACCCAATTTTACAGACCTCACAAAGTCAGCAGCCACTTAAAATGTACTGGGAACAAGTTACAGGAAAATGTCACCAAAGTGCTTATCTCAGCCCAAAAATGCTATTTTGAACCACGATTTTTTAAAGAAAGTGGGTGTCAGTTCTGTCTGAAGGAAGGCATTAGGGCTCATGTATTTTGTGTTGGGCTCCTAAAACCCACTTTTAGAGACCTCACAAAGTCAGCAGCCACTTAGAATGTACTGGGAACAAGTTACAGGAAAATGTCACCAAAGTGCTTATCTCAGCCCAAAAATGCCATTTTGAGCCACGATTTTTTAAGGAAAGTGGGTGTCAGTTTTGTATGAAGGAAGGCATTGGGGCTCATGTATTTTGTGTTGGGCTCCTAAAACCCACTTTTAGAGACCTCACAAAGTCAGCAGCCACTTAGAATGTACTGGGAACAAGTTACAGGAAAATGTCACCAAAGTGCTTATCTCAGTCTAATAATGCTATTTTGACCCAAGATTTTTTTAAGAAAGTGGAAGTCAGTTTTGTCTGAAAGAAGGCATTAGGGCTCATGTATTTTGTGTTGGGCTCCTAAAACCCACTTTTAGAGACCTCACAAAGTCAGCAGCCACTTAGAATGTACTGGGAACAAGTTACAGGAAAATGTCACCAAAGTGCTTATCTCAGCCCAAAAATGCCATTTTGAGCCACGATTTTTTAAGGAAAGTGGGTGTCAGTTTTGTATGAAGGAAGGCATTGGGGCTCATGTATTTTGTGTTGGGCTCCTAAAACCCACTTTTAGAGACCTCACAAAGTCAGCAGCCACTTAGAATGTACTGGGAACAAGTTACAGGAAAATGTCACCAAAGTGCTTATCTCAGCCCAAAAATGCCATTTTGAGCCACGATTTTTTAAGGAAAGTGGGTGTCAGTTTTGTATGAAGGAAGGCATTGGGGCTCATGTATTTTGTGTTGGGCTCCTAAAACCCACTTTTAGAGACCTCACAAAGTCAGCAGCCACTTAGAATGTACTGGGAACAAGTTACAGGAAAATGTCACCAAAGTGCTTATCTCAGTCTAATAATGCTATTTTGACCCAAGATTTTTTTAAGAAAGTGGAAGTCAGTTTTGTCTGAAAGAAGGCATTAGGGCTCATGTATTTTGTGTTGGGCTCCTAAAACCCACTTTTAGAGACCTCACAAAGTCAGCAGCCACTTAGAATGTACTGGGAACAAGTTACAGGAAAATGTCACCAAAGTGCTTATCTCAGCCCAAAAATGCCATTTTGAGCCACGATTTTTTAAGGAAAGTGGGTGTCAGTTTTGTATGAAGGAAGGCATTGGGGCTCATGTATTTTGTGTTGGGCTCCTAAAACCCACTTTTAGAGACCTCACAAAGTCAGCAGCCACTTAGAATGTACTGGGAACAAGTTACAGGAAAATGTCACCAAAGTGCTTATCTCAGCCCAAAAATGCCATTTTGAGCCACGATTTTTTAAGGAAAGTGGGTGTCAGTTTTGTATGAAGGAAGGCATTGGGGCTCATGTATTTTGTGTTGGGCTCCTAAAACCCACTTTTAGAGACCTCACAAAGTCAGCAGCCACTTAGAATGTACTGGGAACAAGTTACAGGAAAATGTCACCAAAGTGCTTATCTCAGTCTAATAATGCTATTTTGACCCAAGATTTTTTTAAGAAAGTGGAAGTCAGTTTTGTCTGAAAGAAGGCATTAGGGCTCATGTATTTTGTGTTGGGCTCCTAAAACCCACTTTTAGAGACCTCACAAAGTCAGCAGCCACTTAGAATGTACTGGGAACAAGTTACAGGAAAATGTCACCAAAGTGCTTATCTCAGCCCAAAAATGCCATTTTGAGCCACGATTTTTTAAGGAAAGTGGGTGTCAGTTTTGTATGAAGGAAGGCATTGGGGCTCATGTATTTTGTGTTGGGCTCCTAAAACCCACTTTTAGAGACCTCACAAAGTCAGCAGCCACTTAGAATGTACTGGGAACAAGTTACAGGAAAATGTCACCAAAGTGCTTATCTCAGTCTAATAATGCTATTTTGACCCAAGATTTTTTTAAGAAAGTGGAAGTCAGTTTTGTCTGAAAGAAGGCATTAGGGCTCATGTATTTTGTGTTGGGCTCCTAAAACCCACTTTTAGAGACCTCACAAAGTCAGCAGCCACTTAGAATGTACTGGGAACAAGTTACAGGAAAATGTCACCAAAGTGCTTATCTCAGTCTAATAATGCTATTTTGACCCAAGATTTTTTTAAGAAAGTGGAAGTCAGTTTTGTCTGAAAGAAGGCATTAGGGCTCATGTATTTTGTGTTGGGCTCCTAAAACCCACTTTTAGAGACCTCACAAAGTCAGCAGCCACTTAGAATGTACAGGGAACAAGTTACAGGAAAATGTCACCAAAGTGCTTATCTCAGCCCAAAAATGCCATTTTGAGCCACGATTTTTTAAGGAAAGTGGGTGTCAGTTTTGTATGAAGGAAGGCATTGGGGCTCATGTATTTTGTGTTGGGCTCCTAAAACCCACTTTTAGAGACCTCACAAAGTCAGCAGCCACTTAGAATGTACTGGGAACAAGTTACAGGAAAATGTCACCAAAGTGCTTATCTCAGCCCAAAAATGCCATTTTGAGCCACGATTTTTTAAGGAAAGTGGGTGTCAGTTTTGTATGAAGGAAGGCATTGGGGCTCATGTATTTTGTGTTGGGCTCCTAAAACCCACTTTTAGAGACCTCACAAAGTCAGCAGCCACTTAGAATGTACTGGGAACAAGTTACAGGAAAATGTCACCAAAGTGCTTATCTCAGTCTAATAATGCTATTTTGACCCAAGATTTTTTTAAGAAAGTGGAAGTCAGTTTTGTCTGAAAGAAGGCATTAGGGCTCATGTATTTTGTGTTGGGCTCCTAAAACCCACTTTTAGAGACCTCACAAAGTCAGCAGCCACTTAGAATGTACTGGGAACAAGTTACAGGAAAATGTCACCAAAGTGCTTATCTCAGCCCAAAAATGCCATTTTGAGCCACGATTTTTTAAGGAAAGTGGGTGTCAGTTTTGTATGAAGGAAGGCATTGGGGCTCATGTATTTTGTGTTGGGCTCCTAAAACCCACTTTTAGAGACCTCACAAAGTCAGCAGCCACTTAGAATGTACTGGGAACAAGTTACAGGAAAATGTCACCAAAGTGCTTATCTCAGTCTAATAATGCTATTTTGACCCAAGATTTTTTTAAGAAAGTGGAAGTCAGTTTTGTCTGAAAGAAGGCATTAGGGCTCATGTATTTTGTGTTGGGCTCCTAAAACCCACTTTTAGAGACCTCACAAAGTCAGCAGCCACTTAGAATGTACTGGGAACAAGTTACAGGAAAATGTCACCAAAGTGCTTATCTCAGCCCAAAAATGCCATTTTGAGCCACGATTTTTTAAGGAAAGTGGGTGTCAGTTTTGTATGAAGGAAGGCATTGGGGCTCATGTATTTTGTGTTGGGCTCCTAAAACCCACTTTTAGAGACCTCACAAAGTCAGCAGCCACTTAGAATGTACTGGGAACAAGTTACAGGAAAATGTCACCAAAGTGCTTATCTCAGTCTAATAATGCTATTTTGACCCAAGATTTTTTTAAGAAAGTGGAAGTCAGTTTTGTCTGAAAGAAGGCATTAGGGCTCATGTATTTTGTGTTGGGCTCCTAAAACCCACTTTTAGAGACCTCACAAAGTCAGCAGCCACTTAGAATGTACTGGGAACAAGTTACAGGAAAATGTCACCAAAGTGCTTATCTCAGCCCAAAAATGCCATTTTGAGCCACGATTTTTTAAGGAAAGTGGGTGTCAGTTTTGTATGAAGGAAGGCATTGGGGCTCATGTATTTTGTGTTGGGCTCCTAAAACCCACTTTTAGAGACCTCACAAAGTCAGCAGCCACTTAGAATGTACTGGGAACAAGTTACAGGAAAATGTCACCAAAGTGCTTATCTCAGTCTAATAATGCTATTTTGACCCAAGATTTTTTTAAGAAAGTGGAAGTCAGTTTTGTCTGAAAGAAGGCATTAGGGCTCATGTATTTTGTGTTGGGCTCCTAAAACCCACTTTTAGAGACCTCACAAAGTCAGCAGCCACTTAGAATGTACTGGGAACAAGTTACAGGAAAATGTCACCAAAGTGCTTATCTCAGCCCAAAAATGCCATTTTGAGCCACGATTTTTTAAGGAAAGTGGGTGTCAGTTTTGTATGAAGGAAGGCATTGGGGCTCATGTATTTTGTGTTGGGCTCCTAAAACCCACTTTTAGAGACCTCACAAAGTCAGCAGCCACTTAGAATGTACTGGGAACAAGTTACAGGAAAATGTCACCAAAGTGCTTATCTCAGTCTAATAATGCTATTTTGACCCAAGATTTTTTTAAGAAAGTGGAAGTCAGTTTTGTCTGAAAGAAGGCATTAGGGCTCATGTATTTTGTGTTGGGCTCCTAAAACCCACTTTTAGAGACCTCACAAAGTCAGCAGCCACTTAGAATGTACTGGGAACAAGTTACAGGAAAATGTCACCAAAGTGCTTATCTCAGCCCAAAAATGCCATTTTGAGCCACGATTTTTTAAGGAAAGTGGGTGTCAGTTTTGTATGAAGGAAGGCATTGGGGCTCATGTATTTTGTGTTGGGCTCCTAAAACCCACTTTTAGAGACCTCACAAAGTCAGCAGCCACTTAGAATGTACTGGGAACAAGTTACAGGAAAATGTCACCAAAGTGCTTATCTCAGTCTAATAATGCTATTTTGACCCAAGATTTTTTTAAGAAAGTGGAAGTCAGTTTTGTCTGAAAGAAGGCATTAGGGCTCATGTATTTTGTGTTGGGCTCCTAAAACCCAATTTTACAGACCTCACAAAGTCAGCAGCCACTTAAAATGTACTGGGAACAAGTTACAGGAAAATGTCACCAAAGTGCTTATCTCAGCCCAAAAATGCTATTTTGAACCACGATTTTTTAAAGAAAGTGGGTGTCAGTTCTGTCTGAAGGAAGGCATTAGGGCTCATGTATTTTGTGTTGGGCTCCTAAAACCCACTTTTAGAGACCTCACAAAGTCAGCAGCCACTTAGAATGTACTGGGAACAAGTTACAGGAAAATGTCACCAAAGTGCTTATCTCAGCCCAAAAATGCCATTTTGAGCCACGATTTTTTAAGGAAAGTGGGTGTCAGTTTTGTATGAAGGAAGGCATTGGGGCTCATGTATTTTGTGTTGGGCTCCTAAAACCCACTTTTAGAGACCTCACAAAGTCAGCAGCCACTTAGAATGTACTGGGAACAAGTTACAGGAAAATGTCACCAAAGTGCTTATCTCAGTCTAATAATGCTATTTTGACCCAAGATTTTTTTAAGAAAGTGGAAGTCAGTTTTG
Organism: Gymnoscopelus braueri; assembly: GCF_963280865.1. NCBI lineage: Eukaryota > Metazoa > Chordata > Actinopteri > Myctophiformes > Myctophidae > Gymnoscopelus > Gymnoscopelus braueri. The sequence continues at coordinate 170,393 of NW_027660452.1, read as the reverse complement.
TCTGAAAGAAGGCATTAGGGCTCATGTATTTTGTGTTGGGCTCCTAAAACCCACTTTTAGAGACCTCACAAAGTCAGCAGCCACTTAGAATGTACTGGGAACAAGTTACAGGAAAATGTCACCAAAGTGCTTATCTCAGCCCAAAAATGCCATTTTGAGCCACGATTTTTTAAGGAAAGTGGGTGTCAGTTTTGTATGAAGGAAGGCATTGGGGCTCATGTATTTTGTGTTGGGCTCCTAAAACCCACTTTTAGAGACCTCACAAAGTCAGCAGCCACTTAGAATGTACTGGGAACAAGTTACAGGAAAATGTCACCAAAGTGCTTATCTCAGTCTAATAATGCTATTTTGACCCAAGATTTTTTTAAGAAAGTGGAAGTCAGTTTTGTCTGAAAGAAGGCATTAGGGCTCATGTATTTTGTGTTGGGCTCCTAAAACCCAATTTTACAGACCTCACAAAGTCAGCAGCCACTTAAAATGTACTGGGAACAAGTTACAGGAAAATGTCACCAAAGTGCTTATCTCAGCCCAAAAATGCTATTTTGAACCACGATTTTTTAAAGAAAGTGGGTGTCAGTTCTGTCTGAAGGAAGGCATTAGGGCTCATGTATTTTGTGTTGGGCTCCTAAAACCCACTTTTAGAGACCTCACAAAGTCAGCAGCCACTTAGAATGTACTGGGAACAAGTTACAGGAAAATGTCACCAAAGTGCTTATCTCAGCCCAAAAATGCCATTTTGAGCCACGATTTTTTAAGGAAAGTGGGTGTCAGTTTTGTATGAAGGAAGGCATTGGGGCTCATGTATTTTGTGTTGGGCTCCTAAAACCCACTTTTAGAGACCTCACAAAGTCAGCAGCCACTTAGAATGTACTGGGAACAAGTTACAGGAAAATGTCACCAAAGTGCTTATCTCAGTCTAATAATGCTATTTTGACCCAAGATTTTTTTAAGAAAGTGGAAGTCAGTTTTGTCTGAAAGAAGGCATTAGGGCTCATGTATTTTGTGTTGGGCTCCTAAAACCCACTTTTAGAGACCTCACAAAGTCAGCAGCCACTTAGAATGTACTGGGAACAAGTTACAGGAAAATGTCACCAAAGTGCTTATCTCAGCCCAAAAATGCCATTTTGAGCCACGATTTTTTAAGGAAAGTGGGTGTCAGTTTTGTATGAAGGAAGGCATTGGGGCTCATGTATTTTGTGTTGGGCTCCTAAAACCCACTTTTAGAGACCTCACAAAGTCAGCAGCCACTTAGAATGTACTGGGAACAAGTTACAGGAAAATGTCACCAAAGTGCTTATCTCAGCCCAAAAATGCCATTTTGAGCCACGATTTTTTAAGGAAAGTGGGTGTCAGTTTTGTATGAAGGAAGGCATTGGGGCTCATGTATTTTGTGTTGGGCTCCTAAAACCCACTTTTAGAGACCTCACAAAGTCAGCAGCCACTTAGAATGTACTGGGAACAAGTTACAGGAAAATGTCACCAAAGTGCTTATCTCAGTCTAATAATGCTATTTTGACCCAAGATTTTTTTAAGAAAGTGGAAGTCAGTTTTGTCTGAAAGAAGGCATTAGGGCTCATGTATTTTGTGTTGGGCTCCTAAAACCCACTTTTAGAGACCTCACAAAGTCAGCAGCCACTTAGAATGTACTGGGAACAAGTTACAGGAAAATGTCACCAAAGTGCTTATCTCAGCCCAAAAATGCCATTTTGAGCCACGATTTTTTAAGGAAAGTGGGTGTCAGTTTTGTATGAAGGAAGGCATTGGGGCTCATGTATTTTGTGTTGGGCTCCTAAAACCCACTTTTAGAGACCTCACAAAGTCAGCAGCCACTTAGAATGTACTGGGAACAAGTTACAGGAAAATGTCACCAAAGTGCTTATCTCAGTCTAATAATGCTATTTTGACCCAAGATTTTTTTAAGAAAGTGGAAGTCAGTTTTGTCTGAAAGAAGGCATTAGGGCTCATGTATTTTGTGTTGGGCTCCTAAAACCCACTTTTAGAGACCTCACAAAGTCAGCAGCCACTTAGAATGTACTGGGAACAAGTTACAGGAAAATGTCACCAAAGTGCTTATCTCAGCCCAAAAATGCCATTTTGAGCCACGATTTTTTAAGGAAAGTGGGTGTCAGTTTTGTATGAAGGAAGGCATTGGGGCTCATGTATTTTGTGTTGGGCTCCTAAAACCCACTTTTAGAGACCTCACAAAGTCAGCAGCCACTTAGAATGTACTGGGAACAAGTTACAGGAAAATGTCACCAAAGTGCTTATCTCAGTCTAATAATGCTATTTTGACCCAAGATTTTTTTAAGAAAGTGGAAGTCAGTTTTGTCTGAAAGAAGGCATTAGGGCTCATGTATTTTGTGTTGGGCTCCTAAAACCCACTTTTAGAGACCTCACAAAGTCAGCAGCCACTTAGAATGTACTGGGAACAAGTTACAGGAAAATGTCACCAAAGTGCTTATCTCAGTCTAATAATGCTATTTTGACCCAAGATTTTTTTAAGAAAGTGGAAGTCAGTTTTGTCTGAAAGAAGGCATTAGGGCTCATGTATTTTGTGTTGGGCTCCTAAAACCCACTTTTAGAGACCTCACAAAGTCAGCAGCCACTTAGAATGTACTGGGAACAAGTTACAGGAAAATGTCACCAAAGTGCTTATCTCAGCCCAAAAATGCCATTTTGAGCCACGATTTTTTAAGGAAAGTGGGTGTCAGTTTTGTATGAAGGAAGGCATTGGGGCTCATGTATTTTGTGTTGGGCTCCTAAAACCCACTTTTAGAGACCTCACAAAGTCAGCAGCCACTTAGAATGTACTGGGAACAAGTTACAGGAAAATGTCACCAAAGTGCTTATCTCAGCCCAAAAATGCCATTTTGAGCCACGATTTTTTAAGGAAAGTGGGTGTCAGTTTTGTATGAAGGAAGGCATTGGGGCTCATGTATTTTGTGTTGGGCTCCTAAAACCCACTTTTAGAGACCTCACAAAGTCAGCAGCCACTTAGAATGTACTGGGAACAAGTTACAGGAAAATGTCACCAAAGTGCTTATCTCAGTCTAATAATGCTATTTTGACCCAAGATTTTTTTAAGAAAGTGGAAGTCAGTTTTGTCTGAAAGAAGGCATTAGGGCTCATGTATTTTGTGTTGGGCTCCTAAAACCCACTTTTAGAGACCTCACAAAGTCAGCAGCCACTTAGAATGTACTGGGAACAAGTTACAGGAAAATGTCACCAAAGTGCTTATCTCAGCCCAAAAATGCCATTTTGAGCCACGATTTTTTAAGGAAAGTGGGTGTCAGTTTTGTATGAAGGAAGGCATTGGGGCTCATGTATTTTGTGTTGGGCTCCTAAAACCCACTTTTAGAGACCTCACAAAGTCAGCAGCCACTTAGAATGTACTGGGAACAAGTTACAGGAAAATGTCACCAAAGTGCTTATCTCAGTCTAATAATGCTATTTTGACCCAAGATTTTTTTAAGAAAGTGGAAGTCAGTTTTGTCTGAAAGAAGGCATTAGGGCTCATGTATTTTGTGTTGGGCTCCTAAAACCCACTTTTAGAGACCTCACAAAGTCAGCAGCCACTTAGAATGTACTGGGAACAAGTTACAGGAAAATGTCACCAAAGTGCTTATCTCAGCCCAAAAATGCCATTTTGAGCCACGATTTTTTAAGGAAAGTGGGTGTCAGTTTTGTATGAAGGAAGGCATTGGGGCTCATGTATTTTGTGTTGGGCTCCTAAAACCCACTTTTAGAGACCTCACAAAGTCAGCAGCCACTTAGAATGTACTGGGAACAAGTTACAGGAAAATGTCACCAAAGTGCTTATCTCAGTCTAATAATGCTATTTTGACCCAAGATTTTTTTAAGAAAGTGGAAGTCAGTTTTGTCTGAAAGAAGGCATTAGGGCTCATGTATTTTGTGTTGGGCTCCTAAAACCCACTTTTAGAGACCTCACAAAGTCAGCAGCCACTTAGAATGTACTGGGAACAAGTTACAGGAAAATGTCACCAAAGTGCTTATCTCAGCCCAAAAATGCCATTTTGAGCCACGATTTTTTAAGGAAAGTGGGTGTCAGTTTTGTATGAAGGAAGGCATTGGGGCTCATGTATTTTGTGTTGGGCTCCTAAAACCCACTTTTAGAGACCTCACAAAGTCAGCAGCCACTTAGAATGTACTGGGAACAAGTTACAGGAAAATGTCACCAAAGTGCTTATCTCAGTCTAATAATGCTATTTTGACCCAAGATTTTTTTAAGAAAGTGGAAGTCAGTTTTGTCTGAAAGAAGGCATTAGGGCTCATGTATTTTGTGTTGGGCTCCTAAAACCCAATTTTACAGACCTCACAAAGTCAGCAGCCACTTAAAATGTACTGGGAACAAGTTACAGGAAAATGTCACCAAAGTGCTTATCTCAGCCCAAAAATGCTATTTTGAACCACGATTTTTTAAAGAAAGTGGGTGTCAGTTCTGTCTGAAGGAAGGCATTAGGGCTCATGTATTTTGTGTTGGGCTCCTAAAACCCACTTTTAGAGACCTCACAAAGTCAGCAGCCACTTAGAATGTACTGGGAACAAGTTACAGGAAAATGTCACCAAAGTGCTTATCTCAGCCCAAAAATGCCATTTTGAGCCACGATTTTTTAAGGAAAGTGGGTGTCAGTTTTGTATGAAGGAAGGCATTGGGGCTCATGTATTTTGTGTTGGGCTCCTAAAACCCACTTTTAGAGACCTCACAAAGTCAGCAGCCACTTAGAATGTACTGGGAACAAGTTACAGGAAAATGTCACCAAAGTGCTTATCTCAGTCTAATAATGCTATTTTGACCCAAGATTTTTTTAAGAAAGTGGAAGTCAGTTTTGTCTGAAAGAAGGCATTAGGGCTCATGTATTTTGTGTTGGGCTCCTAAAACCCACTTTTAGAGACCTCACAAAGTCAGCAGCCACTTAGAATGTACTGGGAACAAGTTACAGGAAAATGTCACCAAAGTGCTTATCTCAGCCCAAAAATGCCATTTTGAGCCACGATTTTTTAAGGAAAGTGGGTGTCAGTTTTGTATGAAGGAAGGCATTGGGGCTCATGTATTTTGTGTTGGGCTCCTAAAACCCACTTTTAGAGACCTCACAAAGTCAGCAGCCACTTAGAATGTACTGGGAACAAGTTACAGGAAAATGTCACCAAAGTGCTTATCTCAGCCCAAAAATGCCATTTTGAGCCACGATTTTTTAAGGAAAGTGGGTGTCAGTTTTGTATGAAGGAAGGCATTGGGGCTCATGTATTTTGTGTTGGGCTCCTAAAACCCACTTTTAGAGACCTCACAAAGTCAGCAGCCACTTAGAATGTACTGGGAACAAGTTACAGGAAAATGTCACCAAAGTGCTTATCTCAGTCTAATAATGCTATTTTGACCCAAGATTTTTTTAAGAAAGTGGAAGTCAGTTTTGTCTGAAAGAAGGCATTAGGGCTCATGTATTTTGTGTTGGGCTCCTAAAACCCACTTTTAGAGACCTCACAAAGTCAGCAGCCACTTAGAATGTACTGGGAACAAGTTACAGGAAAATGTCACCAAAGTGCTTATCTCAGCCCAAAAATGCCATTTTGAGCCACGATTTTTTAAGGAAAGTGGGTGTCAGTTTTGTATGAAGGAAGGCATTGGGGCTCATGTATTTTGTGTTGGGCTCCTAAAACCCACTTTTAGAGACCTCACAAAGTCAGCAGCCACTTAGAATGTACTGGGAACAAGTTACAGGAAAATGTCACCAAAGTGCTTATCTCAGCCCAAAAATGCCATTTTGAGCCACGATTTTTTAAGGAAAGTGGGTGTCAGTTTTGTATGAAGGAAGGCATTGGGGCTCATGTATTTTGTGTTGGGCTCCTAAAACCCACTTTTAGAGACCTCACAAAGTCAGCAGCCACTTAGAATGTACTGGGAACAAGTTACAGGAAAATGTCACCAAAGTGCTTATCTCAGTCTAATAATGCTATTTTGACCCAAGATTTTTTTAAGAAAGTGGAAGTCAGTTTTGTCTGAAAGAAGGCATTAGGGCTCATGTATTTTGTGTTGGGCTCCTAAAACCCACTTTTAGAGACCTCACAAAGTCAGCAGCCACTTAGAATGTACTGGGAACAAGTTACAGGAAAATGTCACCAAAGTGCTTATCTCAGCCCAAAAATGCCATTTTGAGCCACGATTTTTTAAGGAAAGTGGGTGTCAGTTTTGTATGAAGGAAGGCATTGGGGCTCATGTATTTTGTGTTGGGCTCCTAAAACCCACTTTTAGAGACCTCACAAAGTCAGCAGCCACTTAGAATGTACTGGGAACAAGTTACAGGAAAATGTCACCAAAGTGCTTATCTCAGTCTAATAATGCTATTTTGAGCCACGATTTTTTAAGGAAAGTGGGTGTCAGTTTTGTATGAAGGAAGGCATTGGGGCTCATGTATTTTGTGTTGGGCTCCTAAAACCCACTTTTAGAGACCTCACAAAGTCAGCAGCCACTTAGAATGTACTGGGAACAAGTTACAGGAAAATGTCACCAAAGTGCTTATCTCAGCCCAAAAATGCCATTTTGAGCCACGATTTTTTAAGGAAAGTGGGTGTCAGTTTTGTATGAAGGAAGGCATTGGGGCTCATGTATTTTGTGTTGGGCTCCTAAAACCCACTTTTAGAGACCTCACAAAGTCAGCAGCCACTTAGAATGTACTGGGAACAAGTTACAGGAAAATGTCACCAAAGTGCTTATCTCAGTCTAATAATGCTATTTTGACCCAAGATTTTTTTAAGAAAGTGGAAGTCAGTTTTGTCTGAAAGAAGGCATTAGGGCTCATGTATTTTGTGTTGGGCTCCTAAAACCCACTTTTAGAGACCTCACAAAGTCAGCAGCCACTTAGAATGTACTGGGAACAAGTTACAGGAAAATGTCACCAAAGTGCTTATCTCAGCCCAAAAATGCCATTTTGAGCCACGATTTTTTAAGGAAAGTGGGTGTCAGTTTTGTATGAAGGAAGGCATTGGGGCTCATGTATTTTGTGTTGGGCTCCTAAAACCCACTTTTAGAGACCTCACAAAGTCAGCAGCCACTTAGAATGTACTGGGAACAAGTTACAGGAAAATGTCACCAAAGTGCTTATCTCAGTCTAATAATGCTATTTTGACCCAAGATTTTTTTAAGAAAGTGGAAGTCAGTTTTGTCTGAAAGAAGGCATTAGGGCTCATGTATTTTGTGTTGGGCTCCTAAAACCCACTTTTAGAGACCTCACAAAGTCAGCAGCCACTTAGAATGTACTGGGAACAAGTTACAGGAAAATGTCACCAAAGTGCTTATCTCAGCCCAAAAATGCCATTTTGAGCCACGATTTTTTAAGGAAAGTGGGTGTCAGTTTTGTATGAAGGAAGGCATTGGGGCTCATGTATTTTGTGTTGGGCTCCTAAAACCCACTTTTAGAGACCTCACAAAGTCAGCAGCCACTTAGAATGTACTGGGAACAAGTTACAGGAAAATGTCACCAAAGTGCTTATCTCAGTCTAATAATGCTATTTTGACCCAAGATTTTTTTAAGAAAGTGGAAGTCAGTTTTGTCTGAAAGAAGGCATTAGGGCTCATGTATTTTGTGTTGGGCTCCTAAAACCCAATTTTACAGACCTCACAAAGTCAGCAGCCACTTAAAATGTACTGGGAACAAGTTACAGGAAAATGTCACCAAAGTGCTTATCTCAGCCCAAAAATGCTATTTTGAACCACGATTTTTTAAAGAAAGTGGGTGTCAGTTCTGTCTGAAGGAAGGCATTAGGGCTCATGTATTTTGTGTTGGGCTCCTAAAACCCACTTTTAGAGACCTCACAAAGTCAGCAGCCACTTAGAATGTACTGGGAACAAGTTACAGGAAAATGTCACCAAAGTGCTTATCTCAGCCCAAAAATGCCATTTTGAGCCACGATTTTTTAAGGAAAGTGGGTGTCAGTTTTGTATGAAGGAAGGCATTGGGGCTCATGTATTTTGTGTTGGGCTCCTAAAACCCACTTTTAGAGACCTCACAAAGTCAGCAGCCACTTAGAATGTACTGGGAACAAGTTACAGGAAAATGTCACCAAAGTGCTTATCTCAGTCTAATAATGCTATTTTGACCCAAGATTTTTTTAAGAAAGTGGAAGTCAGTTTTGTCTGAAAGAAGGCATTAGGGCTCATGTATTTTGTGTTGGGCTCCTAAAACCCACTTTTAGAGACCTCACAAAGTCAGCAGCCACTTAGAATGTACTGGGAACAAGTTACAGGAAAATGTCACCAAAGTGCTTATCTCAGCCCAAAAATGCCATTTTGAGCCACGATTTTTTAAGGAAAGTGGGTGTCAGTTTTGTATGAAGGAAGGCATTGGGGCTCATGTATTTTGTGTTGGGCTCCTAAAACCCACTTTTAGAGACCTCACAAAGTCAGCAGCCACTTAGAATGTACTGGGAACAAGTTACAGGAAAATGTCACCAAAGTGCTTATCTCAGCCCAAAAATGCCATTTTGAGCCACGATTTTTTAAGGAAAGTGGGTGTCAGTTTTGTATGAAGGAAGGCATTGGGGCTCATGTATTTTGTGTTGGGCTCCTAAAACCCACTTTTAGAGACCTCACAAAGTCAGCAGCCACTTAGAATGTACTGGGAACAAGTTACAGGAAAATGTCACCAAAGTGCTTATCTCAGTCTAATAATGCTATTTTGACCCAAGATTTTTTTAAGAAAGTGGAAGTCAGTTTTGTCTGAAAGAAGGCATTAGGGCTCATGTATTTTGTGTTGGGCTCCTAAAACCCACTTTTAGAGACCTCACAAAGTCAGCAGCCACTTAGAATGTACTGGGAACAAGTTACAGGAAAATGTCACCAAAGTGCTTATCTCAGTCTAATAATGCTATTTTGACCCAAGATTTTTTTAAGAAAGTGGAAGTCAGTTTTGTCTGAAAGAAGGCATTAGGGCTCATGTATTTTGTGTTGGGCTCCTAAAACCCACTTTTAGAGACCTCACAAAGTCAGCAGCCACTTAGAATGTACTGGGAACAAGTTACAGGAAAATGTCACCAAAGTGCTTATCTCAGCCCAAAAATGCCATTTTGAGCCACGATTTTTTAAGGAAAGTGGGTGTCAGTTTTGTATGAAGGAAGGCATTGGGGCTCATGTATTTTGTGTTGGGCTCCTAAAACCCACTTTTAGAGACCTCACAAAGTCAGCAGCCACTTAGAATGTACTGGGAACAAGTTACAGGAAAATGTCACCAAAGTGCTTATCTCAGCCCAAAAATGCCATTTTGAGCCACGATTTTTTAAGGAAAGTGGGTGTCAGTTTTGTATGAAGGAAGGCATTGGGGCTCATGTATTTTGTGTTGGGCTCCTAAAACCCACTTTTAGAGACCTCACAAAGTCAGCAGCCACTTAGAATGTACTGGGAACAAGTTACAGGAAAATGTCACCAAAGTGCTTATCTCAGTCTAATAATGCTATTTTGACCCAAGATTTTTTTAAGAAAGTGGAAGTCAGTTTTGTCTGAAAGAAGGCATTAGGGCTCATGTATTTTGTGTTGGGCTCCTAAAACCCACTTTTAGAGACCTCACAAAGTCAGCAGCCACTTAGAATGTACTGGGAACAAGTTACAGGAAAATGTCACCAAAGTGCTTATCTCAGCCCAAAAATGCCATTTTGAGCCACGATTTTTTAAGGAAAGTGGGTGTCAGTTTTGTATGAAGGAAGGCATTGGGGCTCATGTATTTTGTGTTGGGCTCCTAAAACCCACTTTTAGAGACCTCACAAAGTCAGCAGCCACTTAGAATGTACTGGGAACAAGTTACAGGAAAATGTCACCAAAGTGCTTATCTCAGTCTAATAATGCTATTTTGAGCCACGATTTTTTAAGGAAAGTGGGTGTCAGTTTTGTATGAAGGAAGGCATTGGGGCTCATGTATTTTGTGTTGGGCTCCTAAAACCCACTTTTAGAGACCTCACAAAGTCAGCAGCCACTTAGAATGTACTGGGAACAAGTTACAGGAAAATGTCACCAAAGTGCTTATCTCAGCCCAAAAATGCCATTTTGAGCCACGATTTTTTAAGGAAAGTGGGTGTCAGTTTTGTATGAAGGAAGGCATTGGGGCTCATGTATTTTGTGTTGGGCTCCTAAAACCCACTTTTAGAGACCTCACAAAGTCAGCAGCCACTTAGAATGTACTGGGAACAAGTTACAGGAAAATGTCACCAAAGTGCTTATCTCAGTCTAATAATGCTATTTTGACCCAAGATTTTTTTAAGAAAGTGGAAGTCAGTTTTGTCTGAAAGAAGGCATTAGGGCTCATGTATTTTGTGTTGGGCTCCTAAAACCCACTTTTAGAGACCTCACAAAGTCAGCAGCCACTTAGAATGTACTGGGAACAAGTTACAGGAAAATGTCACCAAAGTGCTTATCTCAGCCCAAAAATGCCATTTTGAGCCACGATTTTTTAAGGAAAGTGGGTGTCAGTTTTGTATGAAGGAAGGCATTGGGGCTCATGTATTTTGTGTTGGGCTCCTAAAACCCACTTTTAGAGACCTCACAAAGTCAGCAGCCACTTAGAATGTACTGGGAACAAGTTACAGGAAAATGTCACCAAAGTGCTTATCTCAGTCTAATAATGCTATTTTGACCCAAGATTTTTTTAAGAAAGTGGAAGTCAGTTTTGTCTGAAAGAAGGCATTAGGGCTCATGTATTTTGTGTTGGGCTCCTAAAACCCACTTTTAGAGACCTCACAAAGTCAGCAGCCACTTAGAATGTACTGGGAACAAGTTACAGGAAAATGTCACCAAAGTGCTTATCTCAGCCCAAAAATGCCATTTTGAGCCACGATTTTTTAAGGAAAGTGGGTGTCAGTTTTGTATGAAGGAAGGCATTGGGGCTCATGTATTTTGTGTTGGGCTCCTAAAACCCACTTTTAGAGACCTCACAAAGTCAGCAGCCACTTAGAATGTACTGGGAACAAGTTACAGGAAAATGTCACCAAAGTGCTTATCTCAGTCTAATAATGCTATTTTGACCCAAGATTTTTTTAAGAAAGTGGAAGTCAGTTTTGTCTGAAAGAAGGCATTAGGGCTCATGTATTTTGTGTTGGGCTCCTAAAACCCAATTTTACAGACCTCACAAAGTCAGCAGCCACTTAAAATGTACTGGGAACAAGTTACAGGAAAATGTCACCAAAGTGCTTATCTCAGCCCAAAAATGCTATTTTGAACCACGATTTTTTAAAGAAAGTGGGTGTCAGTTCTGTCTGAAGGAAGGCATTAGGGCTCATGTATTTTGTGTTGGGCTCCTAAAACCCACTTTTAGAGACCTCACAAAGTCAGCAGCCACTTAGAATGTACTGGGAACAAGTTACAGGAAAATGTCACCAAAGTGCTTATCTCAGCCCAAAAATGCCATTTTGAGCCACGATTTTTTAAGGAAAGTGGGTGTCAGTTTTGTATGAAGGAAGGCATTGGGGCTCATGTATTTTGTGTTGGGCTCCTAAAACCCACTTTTAGAGACCTCACAAAGTCAGCAGCCACTTAGAATGTACTGGGAACAAGTTACAGGAAAATGTCACCAAAGTGCTTATCTCAGTCTAATAATGCTATTTTGACCCAAGATTTTTTTAAGAAAGTGGAAGTCAGTTTTGTCTGAAAGAAGGCATTAGGGCTCATGTATTTTGTGTTGGGCTCCTAAAACCCACTTTTAGAGACCTCACAAAGTCAGCAGCCACTTAGAATGTACTGGGAACAAGTTACAGGAAAATGTCACCAAAGTGCTTATCTCAGCCCAAAAATGCCATTTTGAGCCACGATTTTTTAAGGAAAGTGGGTGTCAGTTTTGTATGAAGGAAGGCATTGGGGCTCATGTATTTTGTGTTGGGCTCCTAAAACCCACTTTTAGAGACCTCACAAAGTCAGCAGCCACTTAGAATGTACTGGGAACAAGTTACAGGAAAATGTCACCAAAGTGCTTATCTCAGCCCAAAAATGCCATTTTGAGCCACGATTTTTTAAGGAAAGTGGGTGTCAGTTTTGTATGAAGGAAGGCATTGGGGCTCATGTATTTTGTGTTGGGCTCCTAAAACCCACTTTTAGAGACCTCACAAAGTCAGCAGCCACTTAGAATGTACTGGGAACAAGTTACAGGAAAATGTCACCAAAGTGCTTATCTCAGTCTAATAATGCTATTTTGACCCAAGATTTTTTTAAGAAAGTGGAAGTCAGTTTTGTCTGAAAGAAGGCATTAGGGCTCATGTATTTTGTGTTGGGCTCCTAAAACCCACTTTTAGAGACCTCACAAAGTCAGCAGCCACTTAGAATGTACTGGGAACAAGTTACAGGAAAATGTCACCAAAGTGCTTATCTCAGCCCAAAAATGCCATTTTGAGCCACGATTTTTTAAGGAAAGTGGGTGTCAGTTTTGTATGAAGGAAGGCATTGGGGCTCATGTATTTTGTGTTGGGCTCCTAAAACCCAATTTTACAGACCTCACAAAGTCAGCAGCCACTTAAAATGTACTGGGAACAAGTTACAGGAAAATGTCACCAAAGTGCTTATCTCAGCCCAAAAATGCTATTTTGAACCACGATTTTTTAAAGAAAGTGGGTGTCAGTTCTGTCTGAAGGAAGGCATTAGGGCTCATGTATTTTGTGTTGGGCTCCTAAAACCCACTTTTAGAGACCTCACAAAGTCAGCAGCCACTTAGAATGTACTGGGAACAAGTTACAGGAAAATGTCACCAAAGTGCTTATCTCAGCCCAAAAATGCCATTTTGAGCCACGATTTTTTAAGGAAAGTGGGTGTCAGTTTTGTATGAAGGAAGGCATTGGGGCTCATGTATTTTGTGTTGGGCTCCTAAAACCCACTTTTAGAGACCTCACAAAGTCAGCAGCCACTTAGAATGTACTGGGAACAAGTTACAGGAAAATGTCACCAAAGTGCTTATCTCAGTCTAATAATGCTATTTTGACCCAAGATTTTTTTAAGAAAGTGGAAGTCAGTTTTGTCTGAAAGAAGGCATTAGGGCTCATGTATTTTGTGTTGGGCTCCTAAAACCCACTTTTAGAGACCTCACAAAGTCAGCAGCCACTTAGAATGTACTGGGAACAAGTTACAGGAAAATGTCACCAAAGTGCTTATCTCAGCCCAAAAATGCCATTTTGAGCCACGATTTTTTAAGGAAAGTGGGTGTCAGTTTTGTATGAAGGAAGGCATTGGGGCTCATGTATTTTGTGTGGGGCTCCTAAAACCCACTTTTAGAGACCTCACAAAGTCAGCAGCCACTTAGAATGTACTGGGAACAAGTTACAGGAAAATGTCACCAAAGTGCTTATCTCAGCCCAAAAATGCCATTTTGAGCCACGATTTTTTAAGGAAAGTGGGTGTCAGTTTTGTATGAAGGAAGGCATTGGGGCTCATGTATTTTGTGTTGGGCTCCTAAAACCCACTTTTAGAGACCTCACAAAGTCAGCAGCCACTTAGAATGTACTGGGAACAAGTTACAGGAAAATGTCACCAAAGTGCTTATCTCAGTCTAATAATGCTATTTTGACCCAAGATTTTTTTAAGAAAGTGGAAGTCAGTTTTGTCTGAAAGAAGGCATTAGGGCTCATGTATTTTGTGTTGGGCTCCTAAAACCCAATTTTACAGACCTCACAAAGTCAGCAGCCACTTAAAATGTACTGGGAACAAGTTACAGGAAAATGTCACCAAAGTGCTTATCTCAGCCCAAAAATGCTATTTTGAACCACGATTTTTTAAAGAAAGTGGGTGTCAGTTCTGTCTGAAGGAAGGCATTAGGGCTCATGTATTTTGTGCTGGGCTCCTAAAACCCACTTTTAGAGACCTCACAAAGTCAGCAGCCACTTAGAATGTACTGGGAACAAGTTACAGGAAAATGTCACCAAAGTGCTTATCTCAGCCCAAAAATGCCATTTTGAGCCACGATTTTTTAAGGAAAGTGGGTGTCAGTTTTGTATGAAGGAAGGCATTGGGGCTCATGTATTTTGTGTTGGGCTCCTAAAACCCACTTTTAGAGACCTCACAAAGTCAGCAGCCACTTAGAATGTACTGGGAACAAGTTACAGGAAAATGTCACCAAAGTGCTTATCTCAGTCTAATAATGCTATTTTGACCCAAGATTTTTTTAAGAAAGTGGAAGTCAGTTTTGTCTGAAAGAAGGCATTAGGGCTCATGTATTTTGTGTTGGGCTCCTAAAACCCACTTTTAGAGACCTCACAAAGTCAGCAGCCACTTAGAATGTACTGGGAACAAGTTACAGGAAAATGTCACCAAAGTGCTTATCTCAGCCCAAAAATGCCATTTTGAGCCACGATTTTTTAAGGAAAGTGGGTGTCAGTTTTGTATGAAGGAAGGCATTGGGGCTCATGTATTTTGTGTTGGGCTCCTAAAACCCACTTTTAGAGACCTCACAAAGTCAGCAGCCACTTAGAATGTACTGGGAACAAGTTACAGGAAAATGTCACCAAAGTGCTTATCTCAGTCTAATAATGCTATTTTGACCCAAGATTTTTTTAAGAAAGTGGAAGTCAGTTTTGTCTGAAAGAAGGCATTAGGGCTCATGTATTTTGTGTTGGGCTCCTAAAACCCACTTTTAGAGACCTCACAAAGTCAGCAGCCACTTAGAATGTACTGGGAACAAGTTACAGGAAAATGTCACCAAAGTGCTTATCTCAGCCCAAAAATGCCATTTTGAGCCACGATTTTTTAAGGAAAGTGGGTGTCAGTTTTGTATGAAGGAAGGCATTGGGGCTCATGTATTTTGTGTTGGGCTCCTAAAACCCACTTTTAGAGACCTCACAAAGTCAGCAGCCACTTAGAATGTACTGGGAACAAGTTACAGGAAAATGTCACCAAAGTGCTTATCTCAGTCTAATAATGCTATTTTGACCCAAGATTTTTTTAAGAAAGTGGAAGTCAGTTTTGTCTGAAAGAAGGCATTAGGGCTCATGTATTTTGTGTTGGGCTCCTAAAACCCACTTTTAGAGACCTCACAAAGTCAGCAGCCACTTAGAATGTACTGGGAACAAGTTACAGGAAAATGTCACCAAAGTGCTTATCTCAGCCCAAAAATGCCATTTTGAGCCACGATTTTTTAAGGAAAGTGGGTGTCAGTTTTGTATGAAGGAAGGCATTGGGGCTCATGTATTTTGTGTTGGGCTCCTAAAACCCACTTTTAGAGACCTCACAAAGTCAGCAGCCACTTAGAATGTACTGGGAACAAGTTACAGGAAAATGTCACCAAAGTGCTTATCTCAGTCTAATAA
The DNA here is from genome assembly GCF_963280865.1 of Gymnoscopelus braueri. NCBI lineage: Eukaryota > Metazoa > Chordata > Actinopteri > Myctophiformes > Myctophidae > Gymnoscopelus > Gymnoscopelus braueri. Next base: position 155,114 of record NW_027660452.1, on the reverse strand, counting down.
TGCTATTTTGACCCAAGATTTTTTTAAGAAAGTGGAAGTCAGTTTTGTCTGAAAGAAGGCATTAGGGCTCATGTATTTTGTGTTGGGCTCCTAAAACCCAATTTTACAGACCTCACAAAGTCAGCAGCCACTTAAAATGTACTGGGAACAAGTTACAGGAAAATGTCACCAAAGTGCTTATCTCAGCCCAAAAATGCTATTTTGAACCACGATTTTTTAAAGAAAGTGGGTGTCAGTTCTGTCTGAAGGAAGGCATTAGGGCTCATGTATTTTGTGCTGGGCTCCTAAAACCCACTTTTAGAGACCTCACAAAGTCAGCAGCCACTTAGAATGTACTGGGAACAAGTTACAGGAAAATGTCACCAAAGTGCTTATCTCAGCCCAAAAATGCCATTTTGAGCCACGATTTTTTAAGGAAAGTGGGTGTCAGTTTTGTATGAAGGAAGGCATTGGGGCTCATGTATTTTGTGTTGGGCTCCTAAAACCCACTTTTAGAGACCTCACAAAGTCAGCAGCCACTTAGAATGTACTGGGAACAAGTTACAGGAAAATGTCACCAAAGTGCTTATCTCAGTCTAATAATGCTATTTTGACCCAAGATTTTTTTAAGAAAGTGGAAGTCAGTTTTGTCTGAAAGAAGGCATTAGGGCTCATGTATTTTGTGTTGGGCTCCTAAAACCCACTTTTAGAGACCTCACAAAGTCAGCAGCCACTTAGAATGTACTGGGAACAAGTTACAGGAAAATGTCACCAAAGTGCTTATCTCAGCCCAAAAATGCCATTTTGAGCCACGATTTTTTAAGGAAAGTGGGTGTCAGTTTTGTATGAAGGAAGGCATTGGGGCTCATGTATTTTGTGTTGGGCTCCTAAAACCCACTTTTAGAGACCTCACAAAGTCAGCAGCCACTTAGAATGTACTGGGAACAAGTTACAGGAAAATGTCACCAAAGTGCTTATCTCAGTCTAATAATGCTATTTTGACCCAAGATTTTTTTAAGAAAGTGGAAGTCAGTTTTGTCTGAAAGAAGGCATTAGGGCTCATGTATTTTGTGTTGGGCTCCTAAAACCCACTTTTAGAGACCTCACAAAGTCAGCAGCCACTTAGAATGTACTGGGAACAAGTTACAGGAAAATGTCACCAAAGTGCTTATCTCAGCCCAAAAATGCCATTTTGAGCCACGATTTTTTAAGGAAAGTGGGTGTCAGTTTTGTATGAAGGAAGGCATTGGGGCTCATGTATTTTGTGTTGGGCTCCTAAAACCCACTTTTAGAGACCTCACAAAGTCAGCAGCCACTTAGAATGTACTGGGAACAAGTTACAGGAAAATGTCACCAAAGTGCTTATCTCAGTCTAATAATGCTATTTTGACCCAAGATTTTTTTAAGAAAGTGGAAGTCAGTTTTGTCTGAAAGAAGGCATTAGGGCTCATGTATTTTGTGTTGGGCTCCTAAAACCCACTTTTAGAGACCTCACAAAGTCAGCAGCCACTTAGAATGTACTGGGAACAAGTTACAGGAAAATGTCACCAAAGTGCTTATCTCAGCCCAAAAATGCCATTTTGAGCCACGATTTTTTAAGGAAAGTGGGTGTCAGTTTTGTATGAAGGAAGGCATTGGGGCTCATGTATTTTGTGTTGGGCTCCTAAAACCCACTTTTAGAGACCTCACAAAGTCAGCAGCCACTTAGAATGTACTGGGAACAAGTTACAGGAAAATGTCACCAAAGTGCTTATCTCAGTCTAATAATGCTATTTTGACCCAAGATTTTTTTAAGAAAGTGGAAGTCAGTTTTGTCTGAAAGAAGGCATTAGGGCTCATGTATTTTGTGTTGGGCTCCTAAAACCCACTTTTAGAGACCTCACAAAGTCAGCAGCCACTTAGAATGTACTGGGAACAAGTTACAGGAAAATGTCACCAAAGTGCTTATCTCAGCCCAAAAATGCCATTTTGAGCCACGATTTTTTAAGGAAAGTGGGTGTCAGTTTTGTATGAAGGAAGGCATTGGGGCTCATGTATTTTGTGTTGGGCTCCTAAAACCCACTTTTAGAGACCTCACAAAGTCAGCAGCCACTTAGAATGTACTGGGAACAAGTTACAGGAAAATGTCACCAAAGTGCTTATCTCAGTCTAATAATGCTATTTTGACCCAAGATTTTTTTAAGAAAGTGGAAGTCAGTTTTGTCTGAAAGAAGGCATTAGGGCTCATGTATTTTGTGTTGGGCTCCTAAAACCCACTTTTAGAGACCTCACAAAGTCAGCAGCCACTTAGAATGTACTGGGAACAAGTTACAGGAAAATGTCACCAAAGTGCTTATCTCAGCCCAAAAATGCCATTTTGAGCCACGATTTTTTAAGGAAAGTGGGTGTCAGTTTTGTATGAAGGAAGGCATTGGGGCTCATGTATTTTGTGTTGGGCTCCTAAAACCCACTTTTAGAGACCTCACAAAGTCAGCAGCCACTTAGAATGTACTGGGAACAAGTTACAGGAAAATGTCACCAAAGTGCTTATCTCAGCCCAAAAATGCCATTTTGAGCCACGATTTTTTAAGGAAAGTGGGTGTCAGTTTTGTATGAAGGAAGGCATTGGGGCTCATGTATTTTGTGTTGGGCTCCTAAAACCCACTTTTAGAGACCTCACAAAGTCAGCAGCCACTTAGAATGTACTGGGAACAAGTTACAGGAAAATGTCACCAAAGTGCTTATCTCAGTCTAATAATGCTATTTTGACCCAAGATTTTTTTAAGAAAGTGGAAGTCAGTTTTGTCTGAAAGAAGGCATTAGGGCTCATGTATTTTGTGTTGGGCTCCTAAAACCCACTTTTAGAGACCTCACAAAGTCAGCAGCCACTTAGAATGTACTGGGAACAAGTTACAGGAAAATGTCACCAAAGTGCTTATCTCAGCCCAAAAATGCCATTTTGAGCCACGATTTTTTAAGGAAAGTGGGTGTCAGTTTTGTATGAAGGAAGGCATTGGGGCTCATGTATTTTGTGTTGGGCTCCTAAAACCCACTTTTAGAGACCTCACAAAGTCAGCAGCCACTTAGAATGTACTGGGAACAAGTTACAGGAAAATGTCACCAAAGTGCTTATCTCAGCCCAAAAATGCCATTTTGAGCCACGATTTTTTAAGGAAAGTGGGTGTCAGTTTTGTATGAAGGAAGGCATTGGGGCTCATGTATTTTGTGTTGGGCTCCTAAAACCCACTTTTAGAGACCTCACAAAGTCAGCAGCCACTTAGAATGTACTGGGAACAAGTTACAGGAAAATGTCACCAAAGTGCTTATCTCAGTCTAATAATGCTATTTTGACCCAAGATTTTTTTAAGAAAGTGGAAGTCAGTTTTGTCTGAAAGAAGGCATTAGGGCTCATGTATTTTGTGTTGGGCTCCTAAAACCCACTTTTAGAGACCTCACAAAGTCAGCAGCCACTTAGAATGTACTGGGAACAAGTTACAGGAAAATGTCACCAAAGTGCTTATCTCAGCCCAAAAATGCCATTTTGAGCCACGATTTTTTAAGGAAAGTGGGTGTCAGTTTTGTATGAAGGAAGGCATTGGGGCTCATGTATTTTGTGTTGGGCTCCTAAAACCCACTTTTAGAGACCTCACAAAGTCAGCAGCCACTTAGAATGTACTGGGAACAAGTTACAGGAAAATGTCACCAAAGTGCTTATCTCAGTCTAATAATGCTATTTTGACCCAAGATTTTTTTAAGAAAGTGGAAGTCAGTTTTGTCTGAAAGAAGGCATTAGGGCTCATGTATTTTGTGTTGGGCTCCTAAAACCCACTTTTAGAGACCTCACAAAGTCAGCAGCCACTTAGAATGTACTGGGAACAAGTTACAGGAAAATGTCACCAAAGTGCTTATCTCAGCCCAAAAATGCCATTTTGAGCCACGATTTTTTAAGGAAAGTGGGTGTCAGTTTTGTATGAAGGAAGGCATTGGGGCTCATGTATTTTGTGTTGGGCTCCTAAAACCCACTTTTAGAGACCTCACAAAGTCAGCAGCCACTTAGAATGTACTGGGAACAAGTTACAGGAAAATGTCACCAAAGTGCTTATCTCAGTCTAATAATGCTATTTTGACCCAAGATTTTTTTAAGAAAGTGGAAGTCAGTTTTGTCTGAAAGAAGGCATTAGGGCTCATGTATTTTGTGTTGGGCTCCTAAAACCCAATTTTACAGACCTCACAAAGTCAGCAGCCACTTAAAATGTACTGGGAACAAGTTACAGGAAAATGTCACCAAAGTGCTTATCTCAGCCCAAAAATGCTATTTTGAACCACGATTTTTTAAAGAAAGTGGGTGTCAGTTCTGTCTGAAGGAAGGCATTAGGGCTCATGTATTTTGTGTTGGGCTCCTAAAACCCACTTTTAGAGACCTCACAAAGTCAGCAGCCACTTAGAATGTACTGGGAACAAGTTACAGGAAAATGTCACCAAAGTGCTTATCTCAGCCCAAAAATGCCATTTTGAGCCACGATTTTTTAAGGAAAGTGGGTGTCAGTTTTGTATGAAGGAAGGCATTGGGGCTCATGTATTTTGTGTTGGGCTCCTAAAACCCACTTTTAGAGACCTCACAAAGTCAGCAGCCACTTAGAATGTACTGGGAACAAGTTACAGGAAAATGTCACCAAAGTGCTTATCTCAGTCTAATAATGCTATTTTGACCCAAGATTTTTTTAAGAAAGTGGAAGTCAGTTTTGTCTGAAAGAAGGCATTAGGGCTCATGTATTTTGTGTTGGGCTCCTAAAACCCACTTTTAGAGACCTCACAAAGTCAGCAGCCACTTAGAATGTACTGGGAACAAGTTACAGGAAAATGTCACCAAAGTGCTTATCTCAGCCCAAAAATGCCATTTTGAGCCACGATTTTTTAAGGAAAGTGGGTGTCAGTTTTGTATGAAGGAAGGCATTGGGGCTCATGTATTTTGTGTTGGGCTCCTAAAACCCACTTTTAGAGACCTCACAAAGTCAGCAGCCACTTAGAATGTACTGGGAACAAGTTACAGGAAAATGTCACCAAAGTGCTTATCTCAGCCCAAAAATGCCATTTTGAGCCACGATTTTTTAAGGAAAGTGGGTGTCAGTTTTGTATGAAGGAAGGCATTGGGGCTCATGTATTTTGTGTTGGGCTCCTAAAACCCACTTTTAGAGACCTCACAAAGTCAGCAGCCACTTAGAATGTACTGGGAACAAGTTACAGGAAAATGTCACCAAAGTGCTTATCTCAGTCTAATAATGCTATTTTGACCCAAGATTTTTTTAAGAAAGTGGAAGTCAGTTTTGTCTGAAAGAAGGCATTAGGGCTCATGTATTTTGTGTTGGGCTCCTAAAACCCACTTTTAGAGACCTCACAAAGTCAGCAGCCACTTAGAATGTACTGGGAACAAGTTACAGGAAAATGTCACCAAAGTGCTTATCTCAGCCCAAAAATGCCATTTTGAGCCACGATTTTTTAAGGAAAGTGGGTGTCAGTTTTGTATGAAGGAAGGCATTGGGGCTCATGTATTTTGTGTTGGGCTCCTAAAACCCACTTTTAGAGACCTCACAAAGTCAGCAGCCACTTAGAATGTACTGGGAACAAGTTACAGGAAAATGTCACCAAAGTGCTTATCTCAGCCCAAAAATGCCATTTTGAGCCACGATTTTTTAAGGAAAGTGGGTGTCAGTTTTGTATGAAGGAAGGCATTGGGGCTCATGTATTTTGTGTTGGGCTCCTAAAACCCACTTTTAGAGACCTCACAAAGTCAGCAGCCACTTAGAATGTACTGGGAACAAGTTACAGGAAAATGTCACCAAAGTGCTTATCTCAGTCTAATAATGCTATTTTGACCCAAGATTTTTTTAAGAAAGTGGAAGTCAGTTTTGTCTGAAAGAAGGCATTAGGGCTCATGTATTTTGTGTTGGGCTCCTAAAACCCACTTTTAGAGACCTCACAAAGTCAGCAGCCACTTAGAATGTACTGGGAACAAGTTACAGGAAAATGTCACCAAAGTGCTTATCTCAGCCCAAAAATGCCATTTTGAGCCACGATTTTTTAAGGAAAGTGGGTGTCAGTTTTGTATGAAGGAAGGCATTGGGGCTCATGTATTTTGTGTTGGGCTCCTAAAACCCACTTTTAGAGACCTCACAAAGTCAGCAGCCACTTAGAATGTACTGGGAACAAGTTACAGGAAAATGTCACCAAAGTGCTTATCTCAGCCCAAAAATGCCATTTTGAGCCACGATTTTTTAAGGAAAGTGGGTGTCAGTTTTGTATGAAGGAAGGCATTGGGGCTCATGTATTTTGTGTTGGGCTCCTAAAACCCACTTTTAGAGACCTCACAAAGTCAGCAGCCACTTAGAATGTACTGGGAACAAGTTACAGGAAAATGTCACCAAAGTGCTTATCTCAGTCTAATAATGCTATTTTGACCCAAGATTTTTTTAAGAAAGTGGAAGTCAGTTTTGTCTGAAAGAAGGCATTAGGGCTCATGTATTTTGTGTTGGGCTCCTAAAACCCACTTTTAGAGACCTCACAAAGTCAGCAGCCACTTAGAATGTACTGGGAACAAGTTACAGGAAAATGTCACCAAAGTGCTTATCTCAGCCCAAAAATGCCATTTTGAGCCACGATTTTTTAAGGAAAGTGGGTGTCAGTTTTGTATGAAGGAAGGCATTGGGGCTCATGTATTTTGTGTTGGGCTCCTAAAACCCACTTTTAGAGACCTCACAAAGTCAGCAGCCACTTAGAATGTACTGGGAACAAGTTACAGGAAAATGTCACCAAAGTGCTTATCTCAGTCTAATAATGCTATTTTGACCCAAGATTTTTTTAAGAAAGTGGAAGTCAGTTTTGTCTGAAAGAAGGCATTAGGGCTCATGTATTTTGTGTTGGGCTCCTAAAACCCACTTTTAGAGACCTCACAAAGTCAGCAGCCACTTAGAATGTACTGGGAACAAGTTACAGGAAAATGTCACCAAAGTGCTTATCTCAGCCCAAAAATGCCATTTTGAGCCACGATTTTTTAAGGAAAGTGGGTGTCAGTTTTGTATGAAGGAAGGCATTGGGGCTCATGTATTTTGTGTTGGGCTCCTAAAACCCACTTTTAGAGACCTCACAAAGTCAGCAGCCACTTAGAATGTACTGGGAACAAGTTACAGGAAAATGTCACCAAAGTGCTTATCTCAGTCTAATAATGCTATTTTGACCCAAGATTTTTTTAAGAAAGTGGAAGTCAGTTTTGTCTGAAAGAAGGCATTAGGGCTCATGTATTTTGTGTTGGGCTCCTAAAACCCAATTTTACAGACCTCACAAAGTCAGCAGCCACTTAAAATGTACTGGGAACAAGTTACAGGAAAATGTCACCAAAGTGCTTATCTCAGCCCAAAAATGCTATTTTGAACCACGATTTTTTAAAGAAAGTGGGTGTCAGTTCTGTCTGAAGGAAGGCATTAGGGCTCATGTATTTTGTGTTGGGCTCCTAAAACCCACTTTTAGAGACCTCACAAAGTCAGCAGCCACTTAGAATGTACTGGGAACAAGTTACAGGAAAATGTCACCAAAGTGCTTATCTCAGCCCAAAAATGCCATTTTGAGCCACGATTTTTTAAGGAAAGTGGGTGTCAGTTTTGTATGAAGGAAGGCATTGGGGCTCATGTATTTTGTGTTGGGCTCCTAAAACCCACTTTTAGAGACCTCACAAAGTCAGCAGCCACTTAGAATGTACTGGGAACAAGTTACAGGAAAATGTCACCAAAGTGCTTATCTCAGTCTAATAATGCTATTTTGACCCAAGATTTTTTTAAGAAAGTGGAAGTCAGTTTTGTCTGAAAGAAGGCATTAGGGCTCATGTATTTTGTGTTGGGCTCCTAAAACCCACTTTTAGAGACCTCACAAAGTCAGCAGCCACTTAGAATGTACTGGGAACAAGTTACAGGAAAATGTCACCAAAGTGCTTATCTCAGCCCAAAAATGCCATTTTGAGCCACGATTTTTTAAGGAAAGTGGGTGTCAGTTTTGTATGAAGGAAGGCATTGGGGCTCATGTATTTTGTGTTGGGCTCCTAAAACCCACTTTTAGAGACCTCACAAAGTCAGCAGCCACTTAGAATGTACTGGGAACAAGTTACAGGAAAATGTCACCAAAGTGCTTATCTCAGCCCAAAAATGCCATTTTGAGCCACGATTTTTTAAGGAAAGTGGGTGTCAGTTTTGTATGAAGGAAGGCATTGGGGCTCATGTATTTTGTGTTGGGCTCCTAAAACCCACTTTTAGAGACCTCACAAAGTCAGCAGCCACTTAGAATGTACTGGGAACAAGTTACAGGAAAATGTCACCAAAGTGCTTATCTCAGTCTAATAATGCTATTTTGACCCAAGATTTTTTTAAGAAAGTGGAAGTCAGTTTTGTCTGAAAGAAGGCATTAGGGCTCATGTATTTTGTGTTGGGCTCCTAAAACCCACTTTTAGAGACCTCACAAAGTCAGCAGCCACTTAGAATGTACTGGGAACAAGTTACAGGAAAATGTCACCAAAGTGCTTATCTCAGCCCAAAAATGCCATTTTGAGCCACGATTTTTTAAGGAAAGTGGGTGTCAGTTTTGTATGAAGGAAGGCATTGGGGCTCATGTATTTTGTGTTGGGCTCCTAAAACCCACTTTTAGAGACCTCACAAAGTCAGCAGCCACTTAGAATGTACTGGGAACAAGTTACAGGAAAATGTCACCAAAGTGCTTATCTCAGCCCAAAAATGCCATTTTGAGCCACGATTTTTTAAGGAAAGTGGGTGTCAGTTTTGTATGAAGGAAGGCATTGGGGCTCATGTATTTTGTGTTGGGCTCCTAAAACCCACTTTTAGAGACCTCACAAAGTCAGCAGCCACTTAGAATGTACTGGGAACAAGTTACAGGAAAATGTCACCAAAGTGCTTATCTCAGTCTAATAATGCTATTTTGACCCAAGATTTTTTTAAGAAAGTGGAAGTCAGTTTTGTCTGAAAGAAGGCATTAGGGCTCATGTATTTTGTGTTGGGCTCCTAAAACCCACTTTTAGAGACCTCACAAAGTCAGCAGCCACTTAGAATGTACTGGGAACAAGTTACAGGAAAATGTCACCAAAGTGCTTATCTCAGCCCAAAAATGCCATTTTGAGCCACGATTTTTTAAGGAAAGTGGGTGTCAGTTTTGTATGAAGGAAGGCATTGGGGCTCATGTATTTTGTGTTGGGCTCCTAAAACCCACTTTTAGAGACCTCACAAAGTCAGCAGCCACTTAGAATGTACTGGGAACAAGTTACAGGAAAATGTCACCAAAGTGCTTATCTCAGTCTAATAATGCTATTTTGACCCAAGATTTTTTTAAGAAAGTGGAAGTCAGTTTTGTCTGAAAGAAGGCATTAGGGCTCATGTATTTTGTGTTGGGCTCCTAAAACCCACTTTTAGAGACCTCACAAAGTCAGCAGCCACTTAGAATGTACTGGGAACAAGTTACAGGAAAATGTCACCAAAGTGCTTATCTCAGCCCAAAAATGCCATTTTGAGCCACGATTTTTTAAGGAAAGTGGGTGTCAATTTTGTATGAAGGAAGGCATTGGGGCTCATGTATTTTGTGTTGGGCTCCTAAAACCCACTTTTAGAGACCTCACAAAGTCAGCAGCCACTTAGAATGTACTGGGAACAAGTTACAGGAAAATGTCACCAAAGTGCTTATCTCAGTCTAATAATGCTATTTTGACCCAAGATTTTTTTAAGAAAGTGGAAGTCAGTTTTGTCTGAAAGAAGGCATTAGGGCTCATGTATTTTGTGTTGGGCTCCTAAAACCCAATTTTACAGACCTCACAAAGTCAGCAGCCACTTAAAATGTACTGGGAACAAGTTACAGGAAAATGTCACCAAAGTGCTTATCTCAGCCCAAAAATGCTATTTTGAACCACGATTTTTTAAAGAAAGTGGGTGTCAGTTCTGTCTGAAGGAAGGCATTAGGGCTCATGTATTTTGTGTTGGGCTCCTAAAACCCACTTTTAGAGACCTCACAAAGTCAGCAGCCACTTAGAATGTACTGGGAACAAGTTACAGGAAAATGTCACCAAAGTGCTTATCTCAGCCCAAAAATGCCATTTTGAGCCACGATTTTTTAAGGAAAGTGGGTGTCAGTTTTGTATGAAGGAAGGCATTGGGGCTCATGTATTTTGTGTTGGGCTCCTAAAACCCACTTTTAGAGACCTCACAAAGTCAGCAGCCACTTAGAATGTACTGGGAACAAGTTACAGGAAAATGTCACCAAAGTGCTTATCTCAGTCTAATAATGCTATTTTGACCCAAGATTTTTTTAAGAAAGTGGAAGTCAGTTTTGTCTGAAAGAAGGCATTAGGGCTCATGTATTTTGTGTTGGGCTCCTAAAACCCACTTTTAGAGACCTCACAAAGTCAGCAGCCACTTAGAATGTACTGGGAACAAGTTACAGGAAAATGTCACCAAAGTGCTTATCTCAGCCCAAAAATGCCATTTTGAGCCACGATTTTTTAAGGAAAGTGGGTGTCAGTTTTGTATGAAGGAAGGCATTGGGGCTCATGTATTTTGTGTTGGGCTCCTAAAACCCACTTTTAGAGACCTCACAAAGTCAGCAGCCACTTAGAATGTACTGGGAACAAGTTACAGGAAAATGTCACCAAAGTGCTTATCTCAGCCCAAAAATGCCATTTTGAGCCACGATTTTTTAAGGAAAGTGGGTGTCAGTTTTGTATGAAGGAAGGCATTGGGGCTCATGTATTTTGTGTTGGGCTCCTAAAACCCACTTTTAGAGACCTCACAAAGTCAGCAGCCACTTAGAATGTACTGGGAACAAGTTACAGGAAAATGTCACCAAAGTGCTTATCTCAGTCTAATAATGCTATTTTGACCCAAGATTTTTTTAAGAAAGTGGAAGTCAGTTTTGTCTGAAAGAAGGCATTAGGGCTCATGTATTTTGTGTTGGGCTCCTAAAACCCACTTTTAGAGACCTCACAAAGTCAGCAGCCACTTAGAATGTACTGGGAACAAGTTACAGGAAAATGTCACCAAAGTGCTTATCTCAGCCCAAAAATGCCATTTTGAGCCACGATTTTTTAAGGAAAGTGGGTGTCAGTTTTGTATGAAGGAAGGCATTGGGGCTCATGTATTTTGTGTTGGGCTCCTAAAACCCACTTTTAGAGACCTCACAAAGTCAGCAGCCACTTAGAATGTACTGGGAACAAGTTACAGGAAAATGTCACCAAAGTGCTTATCTCAGTCTAATAATGCTATTTTGACCCAAGATTTTTTTAAGAAAGTGGAAGTCAGTTTTGTCTGAAAGAAGGCATTAGGGCTCATGTATTTTGTGTTGGGCTCCTAAAACCCACTTTTAGAGACCTCACAAAGTCAGCAGCCACTTAGAATGTACTGGGAACAAGTTACAGGAAAATGTCACCAAAGTGCTTATCTCAGCCCAAAAATGCCATTTTGAGCCACGATTTTTTAAGGAAAGTGGGTGTCAGTTTTGTATGAAGGAAGGCATTGGGGCTCATGTATTTTGTGTTGGGCTCCTAAAACCCACTTTTAGAGACCTCACAAAGTCAGCAGCCACTTAGAATGTACTGGGAACAAGTTACAGGAAAATGTCACCAAAGTGCTTATCTCAGTCTAATAATGCTATTTTGACCCAAGATTTTTTTAAGAAAGTGGAAGTCAGTTTTGTCTGAAAGAAGGCATTAGGGCTCATGTATTTTGTGTTGGGCTCCTAAAACCCACTTTTAGAGACCTCACAAAGTCAGCAGCCACTTAGAATGTACTGGGAACAAGTTACAGGAAAATGTCACCAAAGTGCTTATCTCAGCCCAAAAATGCCATTTTGAGCCACGATTTTTTAAGGAAAGTGGGTGTCAGTTTTGTATGAAGGAAGGCATTGGGGCTCATGTATTTTGTGTTGGGCTCCTAAAACCCACTTTTAGAGACCTCACAAAGTCAGCAGCCACTTAGAATGTACTGGGAACAAGTTACAGGAAAATGTCACCAAAGTGCTTATCTCAGTCTAATAATGCTATTTTGACCCAAGATTTTTTTAAGAAAGTGGAAGTCAGTTTTGTCTGAAAGAAGGCATTAGGGCTCATGTATTTTGTGTTGGGCTCCTAAAACCCACTTTTAGAGACCTCACAAAGTCAGCAGCCACTTAGAATGTACTGGGAACAAGTTACAGGAAAATGTCACCAAAGTGCTTATCTCAGTCTAATAATGCTATTTTGACCCAAGATTTTTTTAAGAAAGTGGAAGTCAGTTTTGTCTGAAAGAAGGCATTAGGGCTCATGTATTTTGTGTTGGGCTCCTAAAACCCACTTTTAGAGACCTCACAAAGTCAGCAGCCACTTAGAATGTACTGGGAACAAGTTACAGGAAAATGTCACCAAAGTGCTTATCTCAGCCCAAAAATGCCATTTTGAGCCACGATTTTTTAAGGAAAGTGGGTGTCAGTTTTGTATGAAGGAAGGCATTGGGGCTCATGTATTTTGTGTTGGGCTCCTAAAACCCAATTTTACAGACCTCACAAAGTCAGCAGCCACTTAAAATGTACTGGGAACAAGTTACAGGAAAATGTCACCAAAGTGCTTATCTCAGCCCAAAAATGCTATTTTGAACCACGATTTTTTAAAGAAAGTGGGTGTCAGTTCTGTCTGAAGGAAGGCATTAGGGCTCATGTATTTTGTGTTGGGCTCCTAAAACCCACTTTTAGAGACCTCACAAAGTCAGCAGCCACTTAGAATGTACTGGGAACAAGTTACAGGAAAATGTCACCAAAGTGCTTATCTCAGCCCAAAAATGCCATTTTGAGCCACGATTTTTTAAGGAAAGTGGGTGTCAGTTTTGTATGAAGGAAGGCATTGGGGCTCATGTATTTTGTGTTGGGCTCCTAAAACCCACTTTTAGAGACCTCACAAAGTCAGCAGCCACTTAGAATGTACTGGGAACAAGTTACAGGAAAATGTCACCAAAGTGCTTATCTCAGTCTAATAATGCTATTTTGACCCAAGATTTTTTTAAGAAAGTGGAAGTCAGTTTTGTCTGAAAGAAGGCATTAGGGCTCATGTATTTTGTGTTGGGCTCCTAAAACCCACTTTTAGAGACCTCACAAAGTCAGCAGCCACTTAGAATGTACTGGGAACAAGTTACAGGAAAATGTCACCAAAGTGCTTATCTCAGCCCAAAAATGCCATTTTGAGCCACGATTTTTTAAGGAAAGTGGGTGTCAGTTTTGTATGAAGGAAGGCATTGGGGCTCATGTATTTTGTGTTGGGCTCCTAAAACCCACTTTTAGAGACCTCACAAAGTCAGCAGCCACTTAGAATGTACTGGGAACAAGTTACAGGAAAATGTCACCAAAGTGCTTATCTCAGCCCAAAAATGCCATTTTGAGCCACGATTTTTTAAGGAAAGTGGGTGTCAGTTTTGTATGAAGGAAGGCATTGGGGCTCATGTATTTTGTGTTGGGCTCCTAAAACCCACTTTTAGAGACCTCACAAAGTCAGCAGCCACTTAGAATGTACTGGGAACAAGTTACAGGAAAATGTCACCAAAGTGCTTATCTCAGTCTAATAATGCTATTTTGACCCAAGATTTTTTTGAGAAAGTGGAAGTCAGTTTTGTCTGAAAGAAGGCATTAGGGCTCATGTATTTTGTGTTGGGCTCCTAAAACCCAATTTTACAGACCTCACAAAGTCAGCAGCCACTTAAAATGTACTGGGAACAAGTTACAGGAAAATGTCACCAAAGTGCTTATCTCAGCCCAAAAATGCTATTTTGAACCACGATTTTTTAAAGAAAGTGGGTGTCAGTTCTGTCTGAAGGAAGGCATTAGGGCTCATGTATTTTGTGTTGGGCTCCTAAAACCCACTTTTAGAGACCTCACAAAGTCAGCAGCCACTTAGAATGTACTGGGAACAAGTTACAGGAAAATGTCACCAAAGTGCTTATCTCAGCCCAAAAATGCCATTTTGAGCCACGATTTTTTAAGGAAAGTGGGTGTCAGTTTTGTATGAAGGAAGGCATTGGGGCTCATGTATTTTGTGTTGGGCTCCTAAAACCCACTTTTAGAGACCTCACAAAGTCAGCAGCCACTTAGAATGTACTGGGAACAAGTTACAGGAAAATGTCACCAAAGTGCTTATCTCAGTCTAATAATGCTATTTTGACCCAAGATTTTTTTAAGAAAGTGGAAGTCAGTTTTGTCTGAAAGAAGGCATTAGGGCTCATGTATTTTGTGTTGGGCTCCTAAAACCCACTTTTAGAGACCTCACAAAGTCAGCAGCCACTTAGAATGTACTGGGAACAAGTTACAGGAAAATGTCACCAAAGTGCTTATCTCAGCCCAAAAATGCCATTTTGAGCCACGATTTTTTAAGGAAAGTGGGTGTCAGTTTTGTATGAAGGAAGGCATTGGGGCTCATGTATTTTGTGTTGGGCTCCTAAAACCCACTTTTAGAGACCTCACAAAGTCAGCAGCCACTTAGAATGTACTGGGAACAAGTTACAGGAAAATGTCACCAAAGTGCTTATCTCAGTCTAATAATGCTATTTTGACCCAAGATTTTTTTAAGAAAGTGGAAGTCAGTTTTGTCTGAAAGAAGGCATTAGGGCTCATGTATTTTGTGTTGGGCTCCTAAAACCCACTTTTAGAGACCTCACAAAGTCAGCAGCCACTTAGAATGTACTGGGAACAAGTTACAGGAAAATGTCACCAAAGTGCTTATCTCAGCCCAAAAATGCCATTTTGAGCCACGATTTTTTAAGGAAAGTGGGTGTCAGTTTTGTATGAAGGAAGGCATTGGGGCTCATGTATTTTGTGTTGGGCTCCTAAAACCCACTTTTAGAGACCTCACAAAGTCAGCAGCCACTTAGAATGTACTGGGAACAAGTTACAGGAAAATGTCACCAAAGTGCTTATCTCAGCCCAAAAATGCCATTTTGAGCCACGATTTTTTAAGGAAAGTGGGTGTCAGTTTTGTATGAAGGAAGGCATTGGGGCTCATGTATTTTGTGTTGGGCTCCTAAAACCCACTTTTAGAGACCTCACAAAGTCAGCAGCCACTTAGAATGTACTGGGAACAAGTTACAGGAAAATGTCACCAAAGTGCTTATCTCAGTCTAATAATGCTATTTTGACCCAAGATTTTTTTAAGAAAGTGGAAGTCAGTTTTGTCTGAAAGAAGGCATTAGGGCTCATGTATTTTGTGTTGGGCTCCTAAAACCCACTTTTAGAGACCTCACAAAGTCAGCAGCCACTTAGAATGTACTGGGAACAAGTTACAGGAAAATGTCACCAAAGTGCTTATCTCAGCCCAAAAATGCCATTTTGAGCCACGATTTTTTAAGGAAAGTGGGTGTCAGTTTTGTATGAAGGAAGGCATTGGGGCTCATGTATTTTGTGTTGGGCTCCTAAAACCCACTTTTAGAGACCTCACAAAGTCAGCAGCCACTTAGAATGTACTGGGAACAAGTTACAGGAAAATGTCACCAAAGTGCTTATCTCAGCCCAAAAATGCCATTTTGAGCCACGATTTTTTAAGGAAAGTGGGTGTCAGTTTTGTATGAAGGAAGGCATTGGGGCTCATGTATTTTGTGTTGGGCTCCTAAAACCCACTTTTAGAGACCTCACAAAGTCAGCAGCCACTTAGAATGTACTGGGAACAAGTTACAGGAAAATGTCACCAAAGTGCTTATCTCAGTCTAATAATGCTATTTTGACCCAAGATTTTTTTAAGAAAGTGGAAGTCAGTTTTGTCTGAAAGAAGGCATTAGGGCTCATGTATTTTGTGTTGGGCTCCTAAAACCCACTTTTAGAGACCTCACAAAGTCAGCAGCCACTTAGAATGTACTGGGAACAAGTTACAGGAAAATGTCACCAAAGTGCTTATCTCAGCCCAAAAATGCCATTTTGAGCCACGATTTTTTAAGGAAAGTGGGTGTCAGTTTTGTATGAAGGAAGGCATTGGGGCTCATGTATTTTGTGTTGGGCTCCTAAAACCCACTTTTAGAGACCTCACAAAGTCAGCAGCCACTTAGAATGTACTGGGAACAAGTTACAGGAAAATGTCACCAAAGTGCTTATCTCAGTCTAATAATGCTATTTTGACCCAAGATTTTTTTTAAGAAAGTGGAAGTCAGTTTTGTCTGAAAGAAGGCATTAGGGCTCATGTATTTTGTGTTGGGCTCCTAAAACCCACTTTTAGAGACCTCACAAAGTCAGCAGCCACTTAGAATGTACTGGGAACAAGTTACAGGAAAATGTCACCAAAGTGCTTATCTCAGCCCAAAAATGCCATTTTGAGCCACGATTTTTTAAGGAAAGTGGGTGTCAGTTTTGTATGAAGGAAGGCATTGGGGCTCATGTATTTTGTGTTGGGCTCCTAAAACCCACTTTTAGAGACCTCACAAAGTCAGCAGCCACTTAGAATGTACTGGGAACAAGTTACAGGAAAATGTCACCAAAGTGCTTATCTCAGTCTAATAATGCTATTTTGACCCAAGATTTTTTTAAGAAAGTGGAAGTCAGTTTTGTCTGAAAGAAGGCATTAGGGCTCATGTATTTTGTGTTGGGCTCCTAAAACCCAATTTTACAGACCTCACAAAGTCAGCAGCCACTTAAAATGTACTGGGAACAAGTTACAGGAAAATGTCACCAAAGTGCTTATCTCAGCCCAAAAATGCTATTTTGAACCACGATTTTTTAAAGAAAGTGGGTGTCAGTTCTGTCTGAAGGAAGGCATTGGGGCTCATGTATTTTGTGTTGGGCTCCTAAAACCCACTTTTAGAGACCTCACAAAGTCAGCAGCCACTTAGAATGTACTGGGAACAAGTTACAGGAAAATGTCACCAAAATGCTTATCTCAGTCTAATAATGCTATTTTGACCCAAGATTTTTTTAAGAAAGTGGAAGTCAGTTTTGTATGAAGGAAGGCATTAGGGCTCATGTATTTTGTGTTGGGCTCCTAAAACCCACTTTTAGAGACCTCACAAAGTCAGCAGCCACTTAGAATGTACTGGGAACAAGTTACAGGAAAATGTCACCAAAGTGCTTATCTCAGCCCAAAAATGCCATTTTGAGCCACGATTTTTTAAGGAAAGTGGGTGTCAGTTTTGTATGAAGGAAGGCATTGGGGCTCATGTATTTTGTGTTGGGCTCCTAAAACCCACTTTTAGAGACCTCACAAAGTCAGCAGCCACTTAGAATGTACTGGGAACAAGTTACAGGAAAATGTCACCAAAGTGCTTATCTCAGCCCAAAAATGCCATTTTGAGCCACGATTTTTTAAGGAAAGTGGGTGTCAGTTTTGTATGAAGGAAGGCATTGGGGCTCATGTATTTTGTGTTGGGCTCCTAAAACCCACTTTTAGAGACCTCACAAAGTCAGCAGCCACTTAGAATGTACTGGGAACAAGTTACAGGAAAATGTCACCAAAGTGCTTATCTCAGTCTAATAATGCTATTTTGACCCAAGATTTTTTTAAGAAAGTGGAAGTCAGTTTTGTCTGAAAGAAGGCATTAGGGCTCATGTATTTTGTGTTGGGCTCCTAAAACCCACTTTTAGAGACCTCACAAAGTCAGCAGCCACTTAGAATGTACTGGGAACAAGTTACAGGAAAATGTCACCAAAGTGCTTATCTCAGCCCAAAAATGCCATTTTGAGCCACGATTTTTTAAGGAAAGTGGGTGTCAGTTTTGTATGAAGGAAGGCATTGGGGCTCATGTATTTTGTGTTGGGCTCCTAAAACCCACTTTTAGAGACCTCACAAAGTCAGCAGCCACTTAGAATGTACTGGGAACAAGTTACAGGAAAATGTCACCAAAGTGCTTATCTCAGTCTAATAATGCTATTTTGACCCAAGATTTTTTTAAGAAAGTGGAAGTCAGTTTTGTCTGAAAGAAGGCATTAGGGCTCATGTATTTTGTGTTGGGCTCCTAAAACCCACTTTTAGAGACCTCACAAAGTCAGCAGCCACTTAGAATGTACTGGGAACAAGTTACAGGAAAATGTCACCAAAGTGCTTATCTCAGTCTAATAATGCTATTTTGACCCAAGATTTTTTTAAGAAAGTGGAAGTCAGTTTTGTCTGAAAGAAGGCATTAGGGCTCATGTATTTTGTGTTGGGCTCCTAAAACCCACTTTTAGAGACCTCACAAAGTCAGCAGCCACTTAGAATGTACTGGGAACAAGTTACAGGAAAATGTCACCAAAGTGCTTATCTCAGCCCAAAAATGCCATTTTGAGCCACGATTTTTTAAGGAAAGTGGGTGTCAGTTTTGTATGAAGGAAGGCATTGGGGCTCATGTATTTTGTGTTGGGCTCCTAAAACCCACTTTTAGAGACCTCACAAAGTCAGCAGCCACTTAGAATGTACTGGGAACAAGTTACAGGAAAATGTCACCAAAGTGCTTATCTCAGCCCAAAAATGCCATTTTGAGCCACGATTTTTTAAGGAAAGTGGGTGTCAGTTTTGTATGAAGGAAGGCATTGGGGCTCATGTATTTTGTGTTGGGCTCCTAAAACCCACTTTTAGAGACCTCACAAAGTCAGCAGCCACTTAGAATGTACTGGGAACAAGTTACAGGAAAATGTCACCAAAGTGCTTATCTCAGTCTAATAATGCTATTTTGACCCAAGATTTTTTTAAGAAAGTGGAAGTCAGTTTTGTCTGAAAGAAGGCATTAGGGCTCATGTATTTTGTGTTGGGCTCCTAAAACCCACTTTTAGAGACCTCACAAAGTCAGCAGCCACTTAGAATGTACTGGGAACAAGTTACAGGAAAATGTCACCAAAGTGCTTATCTCAGCCCAAAAATGCCATTTTGAGCCACGATTTTTTAAGGAAAGTGGGTGTCAGTTTTGTATGAAGGAAGGCATTGGGGCTCATGTATTTTGTGTTGGGCTCCTAAAACCCACTTTTAGAGACCTCACAAAGTCAGCAGCCACTTAGAATGTACTGGGAACAAGTTACAGGAAAATGTCACCAAAGTGCTTATCTCAGTCTAATAATGCTATTTTGACCCAAGATTTTTTTAAGAAAGTGGAAGTCAGTTTTGTCTGAAAGAAGGCATTAGGGCTCATGTATTTTGTGTTGGGCTCCTAAAACCCACTTTTAGAGACCTCACAAAGTCAGCAGCCACTTAGAATGTACTGGGAACAAGTTACAGGAAAATGTCACCAAAGTGCTTATCTCAGCCCAAAAATGCCATTTTGAGCCACGATTTTTTAAGGAAAGTGGGTGTCAGTTTTGTATGAAGGAAGGCATTGGGGCTCATGTATTTTGTGTTGGGCTCCTAAAACCCACTTTTAGAGACCTCACAAAGTCAGCAGCCACTTAGAATGTACTGGGAACAAGTTACAGGAAAATGTCACCAAAGTGCTTATCTCAGTCTAATAATGCTATTTTGACCCAAGATTTTTTTAAGAAAGTGGAAGTCAGTTTTGTCTGAAAGAAGGCATTAGGGCTCATGTATTTTGTGTTGGGCTCCTAAAACCCACTTTTAGAGACCTCACAAAGTCAGCAGCCACTTAGAATGTACTGGGAACAAGTTACAGGAAAATGTCACCAAAGTGCTTATCTCAGCCCAAAAATGCCATTTTGAGCCACGATTTTTTAAGGAAAGTGGGTGTCAGTTTTGTATGAAGGAAGGCATTGGGGCTCATGTATTTTGTGTTGGGCTCCTAAAACCCACTTTTAGAGACCTCACAAAGTCAGCAGCCACTTAGAATGTACTGGGAACAAGTTACAGGAAAATGTCACCAAAGTGCTTATCTCAGTCTAATAATGCTATTTTGACCCAAGATTTTTTTAAGAAAGTGGAAGTCAGTTTTGTCTGAAAGAAGGCATTAGGGCTCATGTATTTTGTGTTGGGCTCCTAAAACCCACTTTTAGAGACCTCACAAAGTCAGCAGCCACTTAGAATGTACTGGGAACAAGTTACAGGAAAATGTCACCAAAGTGCTTATCTCAGTCTAATAATGCTATTTTGACCCAAGATTTTTTTAAGAAAGTGGAAGTCAGTTTTGTCTGAAAGAAGGCATTAGGGCTCATGTATTTTGTGTTGGGCTCCTAAAACCCACTTTTAGAGACCTCACAAAGTCAGCAGCCACTTAGAATGTACAGGGAACAAGTTACAGGAAAATGTCACCAAAGTGCTTATCTCAGCCCAAAAATGCCATTTTGAGCCACGATTTTTTAAGGAAAGTGGGTGTCAGTTTTGTATGAAGGAAGGCATTGGGGCTCATGTATTTTGTGTTGGGCTCCTAAAACCCACTTTTAGAGACCTCACAAAGTCAGCAGCCACTTAGAATGTACTGGGAACAAGTTACAGGAAAATGTCACCAAAGTGCTTATCTCAGCCCAAAAATGCCATTTTGAGCCACGATTTTTTAAGGAAAGTGGGTGTCAGTTTTGTATGAAGGAAGGCATTGGGGCTCATGTATTTTGTGTTGGGCTCCTAAAACCCACTTTTAGAGACCTCACAAAGTCAGCAGCCACTTAGAATGTACTGGGAACAAGTTACAGGAAAATGTCACCAAAGTGCTTATCTCAGTCTAATAATGCTATTTTGACCCAAGATTTTTTTAAGAAAGTGGAAGTCAGTTTTGTCTGAAAGAAGGCATTAGGGCTCATGTATTTTGTGTTGGGCTCCTAAAACCCACTTTTAGAGACCTCACAAAGTCAGCAGCCACTTAGAATGTACTGGGAACAAGTTACAGGAAAATGTCACCAAAGTGCTTATCTCAGCCCAAAAATGCCATTTTGAGCCACGATTTTTTAAGGAAAGTGGGTGTCAGTTTTGTATGAAGGAAGGCATTGGGGCTCATGTATTTTGTGTTGGGCTCCTAAAACCCACTTTTAGAGACCTCACAAAGTCAGCAGCCACTTAGAATGTACTGGGAACAAGTTACAGGAAAATGTCACCAAAGTGCTTATCTCAGTCTAATAATGCTATTTTGACCCAAGATTTTTTTAAGAAAGTGGAAGTCAGTTTTGTCTGAAAGAAGGCATTAGGGCTCATGTATTTTGTGTTGGGCTCCTAAAACCCACTTTTAGAGACCTCACAAAGTCAGCAGCCACTTAGAATGTACTGGGAACAAGTTACAGGAAAATGTCACCAAAGTGCTTATCTCAGCCCAAAAATGCCATTTTGAGCCACGATTTTTTAAGGAAAGTGGGTGTCAGTTTTGTATGAAGGAAGGCATTGGGGCTCATGTATTTTGTGTTGGGCTCCTAAAACCCACTTTTAGAGACCTCACAAAGTCAGCAGCCACTTAGAATGTACTGGGAACAAGTTACAGGAAAATGTCACCAAAGTGCTTATCTCAGTCTAATAATGCTATTTTGACCCAAGATTTTTTTAAGAAAGTGGAAGTCAGTTTTGTCTGAAAGAAGGCATTAGGGCTCATGTATTTTGTGTTGGGCTCCTAAAACCCACTTTTAGAGACCTCACAAAGTCAGCAGCCACTTAGAATGTACTGGGAACAAGTTACAGGAAAATGTCACCAAAGTGCTTATCTCAGCCCAAAAATGCCATTTTGAGCCACGATTTTTTAAGGAAAGTGGGTGTCAGTTTTGTATGAAGGAAGGCATTGGGGCTCATGTATTTTGTGTTGGGCTCCTAAAACCCACTTTTAGAGACCTCACAAAGTCAGCAGCCACTTAGAATGTACTGGGAACAAGTTACAGGAAAATGTCACCAAAGTGCTTATCTCAGCCCAAAAATGCCATTTTGAGCCACGATTTTTTAAGGAAAGTGGGTGTCAGTTTTGTATGAAGGAAGGCATTGGGGCTCATGTATTTTGTGTTGGGCTCCTAAAACCCACTTTTAGAGACCTCACAAAGTCAGCAGCCACTTAGAATGTACTGGGAACAAGTTACAGGAAAATGTCACCAAAGTGCTTATCTCAGCCCAAAAATGCCATTTTGAGCCACGATTTTTTAAGGAAAGTGGGTGTCAGTTTTGTATGAAGGAAGGCATTGGGGCTCATGTATTTTGTGTTGGGCTCCTAAAACCCACTTTTAGAGACCTCACAAAGTCAGCAGCCACTTAGAATGTACTGGGAACAAGTTACAGGAAAATGTCACCAAAGTGCTTATCTCAGTCTAATAATGCTATTTTGACCCAAGATTTTTTTAAGAAAGTGGAAGTCAGTTTTGTCTGAAAGAAGGCATTAGGGCTCATGTATTTTGTGTTGGGCTCCTAAAACCCACTTTTAGAGACCTCACAAAGTCAGCAGCCACTTAGAATGTACTGGGAACAAGTTACAGGAAAATGTCACCAAAGTGCTTATCTCAGCCCAAAAATGCCATTTTGAGCCACGATTTTTTAAGGAAAGTGGGTGTCAGTTTTGTATGAAGGAAGGCATTGGGGCTCATGTATTTTGTGTTGGGCTCCTAAAACCCACTTTTAGAGACCTCACAAAGTCAGCAGCCACTTAGAATGTACTGGGAACAAGTTACAGGAAAATGTCACCAAAGTGCTTATCTCAGTCTAATAATGCTATTTTGACCCAAGATTTTTTTAAGAAAGTGGAAGTCAGTTTTGTCTGAAAGAAGGCATTAGGGCTCATGTATTTTGTGTTGGGCTCCTAAAACCCACTTTTAGAGACCTCACAAAGTCAGCAGCCACTTAGAATGTACTGGGAACAAGTTACAGGAAAATGTCACCAAAGTGCTTATCTCAGCCCAAAAATGCCATTTTGAGCCACGATTTTTTAAGGAAAGTGGGTGTCAGTTTTGTATGAAGGAAGGCATTGGGGCTCATGTATTTTGTGTTGGGCTCCTAAAACCCACTTTTAGAGACCTCACAAAGTCAGCAGCCACTTAGAATGTACTGGGAACAAGTTACAGGAAAATGTCACCAAAGTGCTTATCTCAGTCTAATAATGCTATTTTGACCCAAGATTTTTTTAAGAAAGTGGAAGTCAGTTTTGTCTGAAAGAAGGCATTAGGGCTCATGTATTTTGTGTTGGGCTCCTAAAACCCACTTTTAGAGACCTCACAAAGTCAGCAGCCACTTAGAATGTACTGGGAACAAGTTACAGGAAAATGTCACCAAAGTGCTTATCTCAGCCCAAAAATGCCATTTTGAGCCACGATTTTTTAAGGAAAGTGGGTGTCAGTTTTGTATGAAGGAAGGCATTGGGGCTCATGTATTTTGTGTTGGGCTCCTAAAACCCACTTTTAGAGACCTCACAAAGTCAGCAGCCACTTAGAATGTACTGGGAACAAGTTACAGGAAAATGTCACCAAAGTGCTTATCTCAGTCTAATAATGCTATTTTGACCCAAGATTTTTTTAAGAAAGTGGAAGTCAGTTTTGTCTGAAAGAAGGCATTAGGGCTCATGTATTTTGTGTTGGGCTCCTAAAACCCACTTTTAGAGACCTCACAAAGTCAGCAGCCACTTAGAATGTACTGGGAACAAGTTACAGGAAAATGTCACCAAAGTGCTTATCTCAGCCCAAAAATGCCATTTTGAGCCACGATTTTTTAAGGAAAGTGGGTGTCAGTTTTGTATGAAGGAAGGCATTGGGGCTCATGTATTTTGTGTTGGGCTCCTAAAACCCACTTTTAGAGACCTCACAAAGTCAGCAGCCACTTAGAATGTACTGGGAACAAGTTACAGGAAAATGTCACCAAAGTGCTTATCTCAGTCTAATAATGCTATTTTGACCCAAGATTTTTTTAAGAAAGTGGAAGTCAGTTTTGTCTGAAAGAAGGCATTAGGGCTCATGTATTTTGTGTTGGGCTCCTAAAACCCACTTTTAGAGACCTCACAAAGTCAGCAGCCACTTAGAATGTACTGGGAACAAGTTACAGGAAAATGTCACCAAAGTGCTTATCTCAGCCCAAAAATGCCATTTTGAGCCACGATTTTTTAAGGAAAGTGGGTGTCAGTTTTGTATGAAGGAAGGCATTGGGGCTCATGTATTTTGTGTTGGGCTCCTAAAACCCACTTTTAGAGACCTCACAAAGTCAGCAGCCACTTAGAATGTACTGGGAACAAGTTACAGGAAAATGTCACCAAAGTGCTTATCTCAGCCCAAAAATGCCATTTTGAGCCACGATTTTTTAAGGAAAGTGGGTGTCAGTTTTGTATGAAGGAAGGCATTGGGGCTCATGTATTTTGTGTTGGGCTCCTAAAACCCACTTTTAGAGACCTCACAAAGTCAGCAGCCACTTAGAATGTACTGGGAACAAGTTACAGGAAAATGTCACCAAAGTGCTTATCTCAGTCTAATAATGCTATTTTGACCCAAGATTTTTTTAAGAAAGTGGAAGTCAGTTTTGTCTGAAAGAAGGCATTAGGGCTCATGTATTTTGTGTTGGGCTCCTAAAACCCACTTTTAGAGACCTCACAAAGTCAGCAGCCACTTAGAATGTACTGGGAACAAGTTACAGGAAAATGTCACCAAAGTGCTTATCTCAGCCCAAAAATGCCATTTTGAGCCACGATTTTTTAAGGAAAGTGGGTGTCAGTTTTGTATGAAGGAAGGCATTGGGGCTCATGTATTTTGTGTTGGGCTCCTAAAACCCACTTTTAGAGACCTCACAAAGTCAGCAGCCACTTAGAATGTACTGGGAACAAGTTACAGGAAAATGTCACCAAAGTGCTTATCTCAGCCCAAAAATGCCATTTTGAGCCACGATTTTTTAAGGAAAGTGGGTGTCAGTTTTGTATGAAGGAAGGCATTGGGGCTCATGTATTTTGTGTTGGGCTCCTAAAACCCACTTTTAGAGACCTCACAAAGTCAGCAGCCACTTAGAATGTACTGGGAACAAGTTACAGGAAAATGTCACCAAAGTGCTTATCTCAGTCTAATAATGCTATTTTGACCCAAGATTTTTTTAAGAAAGTGGAAGTCAGTTTTGTCTGAAAGAAGGCATTAGGGCTCATGTATTTTGTGTTGGGCTCCTAAAACCCACTTTTAGAGACCTCACAAAGTCAGCAGCCACTTAGAATGTACTGGGAACAAGTTACAGGAAAATGTCACCAAAGTGCTTATCTCAGCCCAAAAATGCCATTTTGAGCCACGATTTTTTAAGGAAAGTGGGTGTCAGTTTTGTATGAAGGAAGGCATTGGGGCTCATGTATTTTGTGTTGGGCTCCTAAAACCCACTTTTAGAGACCTCACAAAGTCAGCAGCCACTTAGAATGTACTGGGAACAAGTTACAGGAAAATGTCACCAAAGTGCTTATCTCAGCCCAAAAATGCCATTTTGAGCCACGATTTTTTAAGGAAAGTGGGTGTCAGTTTTGTATGAAGGAAGGCATTGGGGCTCATGTATTTTGTGTTGGGCTCCTAAAACCCACTTTTAGAGACCTCACAAAGTCAGCAGCCACTTAGAATGTACTGGGAACAAGTTACAGGAAAATGTCACCAAAGTGCTTATCTCAGTCTAATAATGCTATTTTGACCCAAGATTTTTTTAAGAAAGTGGAAGTCAGTTTTGTCTGAAAGAAGGCATTAGGGCTCATGTATTTTGTGTTGGGCTCCTAAAACCCACTTTTAGAGACCTCACAAAGTCAGCAGCCACTTAGAATGTACTGGGAACAAGTTACAGGAAAATGTCACCAAAGTGCTTATCTCAGCCCAAAAATGCCATTTTGAGCCACGATTTTTTAAGGAAAGTGGGTGTCAGTTTTGTATGAAGGAAGGCATTGGGGCTCATGTATTTTGTGTTGGGCTCCTAAAACCCACTTTTAGAGACCTCACAAAGTCAGCAGCCACTTAGAATGTACTGGGAACAAGTTACAGGAAAATGTCACCAAAGTGCTTATCTCAGCCCAAAAATGCCATTTTGAGCCACGATTTTTTAAGGAAAGTGGGTGTCAGTTTTGTATGAAGGAAGGCATTGGGGCTCATGTATTTTGTGTTGGGCTCCTAAAACCCACTTTTAGAGACCTCACAAAGTCAGCAGCCACTTAGAATGTACTGGGAACAAGTTACAGGAAAATGTCACCAAAGTGCTTATCTCAGTCTAATAATGCTATTTTGACCCAAGATTTTTTTAAGAAAGTGGAAGTCAGTTTTGTCTGAAAGAAGGCATTAGGGCTCATGTATTTTGTGTTGGGCTCCTAAAACCCACTTTTAGAGACCTCACAAAGTCAGCAGCCACTTAGAATGTACTGGGAACAAGTTACAGGAAAATGTCACCAAAGTGCTTATCTCAGCCCAAAAATGCCATTTTGAGCCACGATTTTTTAAGGAAAGTGGGTGTCAGTTTTGTATGAAGGAAGGCATTGGGGCTCATGTATTTTGTGTTGGGCTCCTAAAACCCACTTTTAGAGACCTCACAAAGTCAGCAGCCACTTAGAATGTACTGGGAACAAGTTACAGGAAAATGTCACCAAAGTGCTTATCTCAGTCTAATAATGCTATTTTGACCCAAGATTTTTTTAAGAAAGTGGAAGTCAGTTTTGTCTGAAAGAAGGCATTAGGGCTCATGTATTTTGTGTTGGGCTCCTAAAACCCACTTTTAGAGACCTCACAAAGTCAGCAGCCACTTAGAATGTACTGGGAACAAGTTACAGGAAAATGTCACCAAAGTGCTTATCTCAGCCCAAAAATGCCATTTTGAGCCACGATTTTTTAAGGAAAGTGGGTGTCAGTTTTGTATGAAGGAAGGCATTGGGGCTCATGTATTTTGTGTTGGGCTCCTAAAACCCACTTTTAGAGACCTCACAAAGTCAGCAGCCACTTAGAATGTACTGGGAACAAGTTACAGGAAAATGTCACCAAAGTGCTTATCTCAGTCTAATAATGCTATTTTGACCCAAGATTTTTTTAAGAAAGTGGAAGTCAGTTTTGTCTGAAAGAAGGCATTAGGGCTCATGTATTTTGTGTTGGGCTCCTAAAACCCAATTTTACAGACCTCACAAAGTCAGCAGCCACTTAAAATGTACTGGGAACAAGTTACAGGAAAATGTCACCAAAGTGCTTATCTCAGCCCAAAAATGCTATTTTGAACCACGATTTTTTAAAGAAAGTGGGTGTCAGTTCTGTCTGAAGGAAGGCATTAGGGCTCATGTATTTTGTGTTGGGCTCCTAAAACCCACTTTTAGAGACCTCACAAAGTCAGCAGCCACTTAGAATGTACTGGGAACAAGTTACAGGAAAATGTCACCAAAGTGCTTATCTCAGCCCAAAAATGCCATTTTGAGCCACGATTTTTTAAGGAAAGTGGGTGTCAGTTTTGTATGAAGGAAGGCATTGGGGCTCATGTATTTTGTGTTGGGCTCCTAAAACCCACTTTTAGAGACCTCACAAAGTCAGCAGCCACTTAGAATGTACTGGGAACAAGTTACAGGAAAATGTCACCAAAGTGCTTATCTCAGTCTAATAATGCTATTTTGACCCAAGATTTTTTTAAGAAAGTGGAAGTCAGTTTTGTCTGAAAGAAGGCATTAGGGCTCATGTATTTTGTGTTGGGCTCCTAAAACCCACTTTTAGAGACCTCACAAAGTCAGCAGCCACTTAGAATGTACTGGGAACAAGTTACAGGAAAATGTCACCAAAGTGCTTATCTCAGCCCAAAAATGCCATTTTGAGCCACGATTTTTTAAGGAAAGTGGGTGTCAGTTTTGTATGAAGGAAGGCATTGGGGCTCATGTATTTTGTGTTGGGCTCCTAAAACCCACTTTTAGAGACCTCACAAAGTCAGCAGCCACTTAGAATGTACTGGGAACAAGTTACAGGAAAATGTCACCAAAGTGCTTATCTCAGCCCAAAAATGCCATTTTGAGCCACGATTTTTTAAGGAAAGTGGGTGTCAGTTTTGTATGAAGGAAGGCATTGGGGCTCATGTATTTTGTGTTGGGCTCCTAAAACCCACTTTTAGAGACCTCACAAAGTCAGCAGCCACTTAGAATGTACTGGGAACAAGTTACAGGAAAATGTCACCAAAGTGCTTATCTCAGTCTAATAATGCTATTTTGACCCAAGATTTTTTTAAGAAAGTGGAAGTCAGTTTTGTCTGAAAGAAGGCATTAGGGCTCATGTATTTTGTGTTGGGCTCCTAAAACCCACTTTTAGAGACCTCACAAAGTCAGCAGCCACTTAGAATGTACTGGGAACAAGTTACAGGAAAATGTCACCAAAGTGCTTATCTCAGCCCAAAAATGCCATTTTGAGCCACGATTTTTTAAGGAAAGTGGGTGTCAGTTTTGTATGAAGGAAGGCATTGGGGCTCATGTATTTTGTGTTGGGCTCCTAAAACCCAATTTTACAGACCTCACAAAGTCAGCAGCCACTTAAAATGTACTGGGAACAAGTTACAGGAAAATGTCACCAAAGTGCTTATCTCAGCCCAAAAATGCTATTTTGAACCACGATTTTTTAAAGAAAGTGGGTGTCAGTTCTGTCTGAAGGAAGGCATTAGGGCTCATGTATTTTGTGTTGGGCTCCTAAAACCCACTTTTAGAGACCTCACAAAGTCAGCAGCCACTTAGAATGTACTGGGAACAAGTTACAGGAAAATGTCACCAAAGTGCTTATCTCAGCCCAAAAATGCCATTTTGAGCCACGATTTTTTAAGGAAAGTGGGTGTCAGTTTTGTATGAAGGAAGGCATTGGGGCTCATGTATTTTGTGTTGGGCTCCTAAAACCCACTTTTAGAGACCTCACAAAGTCAGCAGCCACTTAGAATGTACTGGGAACAAGTTACAGGAAAATGTCACCAAAGTGCTTATCTCAGTCTAATAATGCTATTTTGACCCAAGATTTTTTTAAGAAAGTGGAAGTCAGTTTTGTCTGAAAGAAGGCATTAGGGCTCATGTATTTTGTGTTGGGCTCCTAAAACCCACTTTTAGAGACCTCACAAAGTCAGCAGCCACTTAGAATGTACTGGGAACAAGTTACAGGAAAATGTCACCAAAGTGCTTATCTCAGCCCAAAAATGCCATTTTGAGCCACGATTTTTTAAGGAAAGTGGGTGTCAGTTTTGTATGAAGGAAGGCATTGGGGCTCATGTATTTTGTGTTGGGCTCCTAAAACCCACTTTTAGAGACCTCACAAAGTCAGCAGCCACTTAGAATGTACTGGGAACAAGTTACAGGAAAATGTCACCAAAGTGCTTATCTCAGTCTAATAATGCTATTTTGACCCAAGATTTTTTTAAGAAAGTGGAAGTCAGTTTTGTCTGAAAGAAGGCATTAGGGCTCATGTATTTTGTGTTGGGCTCCTAAAACCCACTTTTAGAGACCTCACAAAGTCAGCAGCCACTTAGAATGTACTGGGAACAAGTTACAGGAAAATGTCACCAAAGTGCTTATCTCAGCCCAAAAATGCCATTTTGAGCCACGATTTTTTAAGGAAAGTGGGTGTCAGTTTTGTATGAAGGAAGGCATTGGGGCTCATGTATTTTGTGTTGGGCTCCTAAAACCCACTTTTAGAGACCTCACAAAGTCAGCAGCCACTTAGAATGTACTGGGAACAAGTTACAGGAAAATGTCACCAAAGTGCTTATCTCAGTCTAATAATGCTATTTTGACCCAAGATTTTTTTAAGAAAGTGGAAGTCAGTTTTGTCTGAAAGAAGGCATTAGGGCTCATGTATTTTGTGTTGGGCTCCTAAAACCCACTTTTAGAGACCTCACAAAGTCAGCAGCCACTTAGAATGTACTGGGAACAAGTTACAGGAAAATGTCACCAAAGTGCTTATCTCAGCCCAAAAATGCCATTTTGAGCCACGATTTTTTAAGGAAAGTGGGTGTCAGTTTTGTATGAAGGAAGGCATTGGGGCTCATGTATTTTGTGTTGGGCTCCTAAAACCCACTTTTAGAGACCTCACAAAGTCAGCAGCCACTTAGAATGTACTGGGAACAAGTTACAGGAAAATGTCACCAAAGTGCTTATCTCAGTCTAATAATGCTATTTTGACCCAAGATTTTTTTAAGAAAGTGGAAGTCAGTTTTGTCTGAAAGAAGGCATTAGGGCTCATGTATTTTGTGTTGGGCTCCTAAAACCCAATTTTACAG
The DNA here is from genome assembly GCF_963280865.1 of Gymnoscopelus braueri. NCBI lineage: Eukaryota > Metazoa > Chordata > Actinopteri > Myctophiformes > Myctophidae > Gymnoscopelus > Gymnoscopelus braueri. The sequence continues at coordinate 125,128 of NW_027660452.1, read as the reverse complement.
ACCTCACAAAGTCAGCAGCCACTTAAAATGTACTGGGAACAAGTTACAGGAAAATGTCACCAAAGTGCTTATCTCAGCCCAAAAATGCTATTTTGAACCACGATTTTTTAAAGAAAGTGGGTGTCAGTTCTGTCTGAAGGAAGGCATTAGGGCTCATGTATTTTGTGTTGGGCTCCTAAAACCCACTTTTAGAGACCTCACAAAGTCAGCAGCCACTTAGAATGTACTGGGAACAAGTTACAGGAAAATGTCACCAAAGTGCTTATCTCAGCCCAAAAATGCCATTTTGAGCCACGATTTTTTAAGGAAAGTGGGTGTCAGTTTTGTATGAAGGAAGGCATTGGGGCTCATGTATTTTGTGTTGGGCTCCTAAAACCCACTTTTAGAGACCTCACAAAGTCAGCAGCCACTTAGAATGTACTGGGAACAAGTTACAGGAAAATGTCACCAAAGTGCTTATCTCAGTCTAATAATGCTATTTTGACCCAAGATTTTTTTAAGAAAGTGGAAGTCAGTTTTGTCTGAAAGAAGGCATTAGGGCTCATGTATTTTGTGTTGGGCTCCTAAAACCCACTTTTAGAGACCTCACAAAGTCAGCAGCCACTTAGAATGTACTGGGAACAAGTTACAGGAAAATGTCACCAAAGTGCTTATCTCAGCCCAAAAATGCCATTTTGAGCCACGATTTTTTAAGGAAAGTGGGTGTCAGTTTTGTATGAAGGAAGGCATTGGGGCTCATGTATTTTGTGTTGGGCTCCTAAAACCCACTTTTAGAGACCTCACAAAGTCAGCAGCCACTTAGAATGTACTGGGAACAAGTTACAGGAAAATGTCACCAAAGTGCTTATCTCAGCCCAAAAATGCCATTTTGAGCCACGATTTTTTAAGGAAAGTGGGTGTCAGTTTTGTATGAAGGAAGGCATTGGGGCTCATGTATTTTGTGTTGGGCTCCTAAAACCCACTTTTAGAGACCTCACAAAGTCAGCAGCCACTTAGAATGTACTGGGAACAAGTTACAGGAAAATGTCACCAAAGTGCTTATCTCAGTCTAATAATGCTATTTTGACCCAAGATTTTTTTGAGAAAGTGGAAGTCAGTTTTGTCTGAAAGAAGGCATTAGGGCTCATGTATTTTGTGTTGGGCTCCTAAAACCCAATTTTACAGACCTCACAAAGTCAGCAGCCACTTAAAATGTACTGGGAACAAGTTACAGGAAAATGTCACCAAAGTGCTTATCTCAGCCCAAAAATGCTATTTTGAACCACGATTTTTTAAAGAAAGTGGGTGTCAGTTCTGTCTGAAGGAAGGCATTAGGGCTCATGTATTTTGTGTTGGGCTCCTAAAACCCACTTTTAGAGACCTCACAAAGTCAGCAGCCACTTAGAATGTACTGGGAACAAGTTACAGGAAAATGTCACCAAAGTGCTTATCTCAGCCCAAAAATGCCATTTTGAGCCACGATTTTTTAAGGAAAGTGGGTGTCAGTTTTGTATGAAGGAAGGCATTGGGGCTCATGTATTTTGTGTTGGGCTCCTAAAACCCACTTTTAGAGACCTCACAAAGTCAGCAGCCACTTAGAATGTACTGGGAACAAGTTACAGGAAAATGTCACCAAAGTGCTTATCTCAGTCTAATAATGCTATTTTGACCCAAGATTTTTTTAAGAAAGTGGAAGTCAGTTTTGTCTGAAAGAAGGCATTAGGGCTCACGTATTTTGTGTTGGGCTCCTAAAACCCACTTTTAGAGACCTCACAAAGTCAGCAGCCACTTAGAATGTACTGGGAACAAGTTACAGGAAAATGTCACCAAAGTGCTTATCTCAGTCTAATAATGCTATTTTGACCCAAGATTTTTTTAAGAAAGTGGAAGTCAGTTTTGTCTGAAAGAAGGCATTAGGGCTCATGTATTTTGTGTTGGGCTCCTAAAACCCACTTTTAGAGACCTCACAAAGTCAGCAGCCACTTAGAATGTACTGGGAACAAGTTACAGGAAAATGTCACCAAAGTGCTTATCTCAGCCCAAAAATGCCATTTTGAGCCACGATTTTTTAAGGAAAGTGGGTGTCAGTTTTGTATGAAGGAAGGCATTGGGGCTCATGTATTTTGTGTTGGGCTCCTAAAACCCACTTTTAGAGACCTCACAAAGTCAGCAGCCACTTAGAATGTACTGGGAACAAGTTACAGGAAAATGTCACCAAAGTGCTTATCTCAGCCCAAAAATGCCATTTTGAGCCACGATTTTTTAAGGAAAGTGGGTGTCAGTTTTGTATGAAGGAAGGCATTGGGGCTCATGTATTTTGTGTTGGGCTCCTAAAACCCACTTTTAGAGACCTCACAAAGTCAGCAGCCACTTAGAATGTACTGGGAACAAGTTACAGGAAAATGTCACCAAAGTGCTTATCTCAGTCTAATAATGCTATTTTGACCCAAGATTTTTTTGAGAAAGTGGAAGTCAGTTTTGTCTGAAAGAAGGCATTAGGGCTCATGTATTTTGTGTTGGGCTCCTAAAACCCAATTTTACAGACCTCACAAAGTCAGCAGCCACTTAAAATGTACTGGGAACAAGTTACAGGAAAATGTCACCAAAGTGCTTATCTCAGCCCAAAAATGCTATTTTGAACCACGATTTTTTAAAGAAAGTGGGTGTCAGTTCTGTCTGAAGGAAGGCATTAGGGCTCATGTATTTTGTGTTGGGCTCCTAAAACCCACTTTTAGAGACCTCACAAAGTCAGCAGCCACTTAGAATGTACTGGGAACAAGTTACAGGAAAATGTCACCAAAGTGCTTATCTCAGCCCAAAAATGCCATTTTGAGCCACGATTTTTTAAGGAAAGTGGGTGTCAGTTTTGTATGAAGGAAGGCATTGGGGCTCATGTATTTTGTGTTGGGCTCCTAAAACCCACTTTTAGAGACCTCACAAAGTCAGCAGCCACTTAGAATGTACTGGGAACAAGTTACAGGAAAATGTCACCAAAGTGCTTATCTCAGTCTAATAATGCTATTTTGACCCAAGATTTTTTTAAGAAAGTGGAAGTCAGTTTTGTCTGAAAGAAGGCATTAGGGCTCATGTATTTTGTGTTGGGCTCCTAAAACCCACTTTTATAGACCTCACAAAGTCAGCAGCCACTTAGAATGTACTGGGAACAAGTTACAGGAAAATGTCACCAAAGTGCTTATCTCAGTCTAATAATGCTATTTTGACCCAAGATTTTTTTAAGAAAGTGGAAGTCAGTTTTGTCTGAAAGAAGGCATTAGGGCTCATGTATTTTGTGTTGGGCTCCTAAAACCCACTTTTAGAGACCTCACAAAGTCAGCAGCCACTTAGAATGTACTGGGAACAAGTTACAGGAAAATGTCACCAAAGTGCTTATCTCAGCCCAAAAATGCCATTTTGAGCCACGATTTTTTAAGGAAAGTGGGTGTCAGTTTTGTATGAAGGAAGGCATTGGGGCTCATGTATTTTGTGTTGGGCTCCTAAAACCCACTTTTAGAGACCTCACAAAGTCAGCAGCCACTTAGAATGTACTGGGAACAAGTTACAGGAAAATGTCACCAAAGTGCTTATCTCAGCCCAAAAATGCCATTTTGAGCCACGATTTTTTAAGGAAAGTGGGTGTCAGTTTTGTATGAAGGAAGGCATTGGGGCTCATGTATTTTGTGTTGGGCTCCTAAAACCCACTTTTAGAGACCTCACAAAGTCAGCAGCCACTTAGAATGTACTGGGAACAAGTTACAGGAAAATGTCACCAAAGTGCTTATCTCAGTCTAATAATGCTATTTTGACCCAAGATTTTTTTGAGAAAGTGGAAGTCAGTTTTGTCTGAAAGAAGGCATTAGGGCTCATGTATTTTGTGTTGGGCTCCTAAAACCCAATTTTACAGACCTCACAAAGTCAGCAGCCACTTAAAATGTACTGGGAACAAGTTACAGGAAAATGTCACCAAAGTGCTTATCTCAGCCCAAAAATGCTATTTTGAACCACGATTTTTTAAAGAAAGTGGGTGTCAGTTCTGTCTGAAGGAAGGCATTAGGGCTCATGTATTTTGTGTTGGGCTCCTAAAACCCACTTTTAGAGACCTCACAAAGTCAGCAGCCACTTAGAATGTACTGGGAACAAGTTACAGGAAAATGTCACCAAAGTGCTTATCTCAGCCCAAAAATGCCATTTTGAGCCACGATTTTTTAAGGAAAGTGGGTGTCAGTTTTGTATGAAGGAAGGCATTGGGGCTCATGTATTTTGTGTTGGGCTCCTAAAACCCACTTTTAGAGACCTCACAAAGTCAGCAGCCACTTAGAATGTACTGGGAACAAGTTACAGGAAAATGTCACCAAAGTGCTTATCTCAGTCTAATAATGCTATTTTGACCCAAGATTTTTTTAAGAAAGTGGAAGTCAGTTTTGTCTGAAAGAAGGCATTAGGGCTCATGTATTTTGTGTTGGGCTCCTAAAACCCACTTTTAGAGACCTCACAAAGTCAGCAGCCACTTAGAATGTACTGGGAACAAGTTACAGGAAAATGTCACCAAAGTGCTTATCTCAGCCCAAAAATGCCATTTTGAGCCACGATTTTTTAAGGAAAGTGGGTGTCAGTTTTGTATGAAGGAAGGCATTGGGGCTCATGTATTTTGTGTTGGGCTCCTAAAACCCACTTTTAGAGACCTCACAAAGTCAGCAGCCACTTAGAATGTACTGGGAACAAGTTACAGGAAAATGTCACCAAAGTGCTTATCTCAGTCTAATAATGCTATTTTGACCCAAGATTTTTTTAAGAAAGTGGAAGTCAGTTTTGTCTGAAAGAAGGCATTAGGGCTCATGTATTTTGTGTTGGGCTCCTAAAACCCACTTTTAGAGACCTCACAAAGTCAGCAGCCACTTAGAATGTACTGGGAACAAGTTACAGGAAAATGTCACCAAAGTGCTTATCTCAGCCCAAAAATGCCATTTTGAGCCACGATTTTTTAAGGAAAGTGGGTGTCAGTTTTGTATGAAGGAAGGCATTGGGGCTCATGTATTTTGTGTTGGGCTCCTAAAACCCACTTTTAGAGACCTCACAAAGTCAGCAGCCACTTAGAATGTACTGGGAACAAGTTACAGGAAAATGTCACCAAAGTGCTTATCTCAGCCCAAAAATGCCATTTTGAGCCACGATTTTTTAAGGAAAGTGGGTGTCAGTTTTGTATGAAGGAAGGCATTGGGGCTCATGTATTTTGTGTTGGGCTCCTAAAACCCACTTTTAGAGACCTCACAAAGTCAGCAGCCACTTAGAATGTACTGGGAACAAGTTACAGGAAAATGTCACCAAAGTGCTTATCTCAGTCTAATAATGCTATTTTGACCCAAGATTTTTTTGAGAAAGTGGAAGTCAGTTTTGTCTGAAAGAAGGCATTAGGGCTCATGTATTTTGTGTTGGGCTCCTAAAACCCAATTTTACAGACCTCACAAAGTCAGCAGCCACTTAAAATGTACTGGGAACAAGTTACAGGAAAATGTCACCAAAGTGCTTATCTCAGCCCAAAAATGCTATTTTGAACCACGATTTTTTAAAGAAAGTGGGTGTCAGTTCTGTCTGAAGGAAGGCATTAGGGCTCATGTATTTTGTGTTGGGCTCCTAAAACCCACTTTTAGAGACCTCACAAAGTCAGCAGCCACTTAGAATGTACTGGGAACAAGTTACAGGAAAATGTCACCAAAGTGCTTATCTCAGCCCAAAAATGCCATTTTGAGCCACGATTTTTTAAGGAAAGTGGGTGTCAGTTTTGTATGAAGGAAGGCATTGGGGCTCATGTATTTTGTGTTGGGCTCCTAAAACCCACTTTTAGAGACCTCACAAAGTCAGCAGCCACTTAGAATGTACTGGGAACAAGTTACAGGAAAATGTCACCAAAGTGCTTATCTCAGTCTAATAATGCTATTTTGACCCAAGATTTTTTTAAGAAAGTGGAAGTCAGTTTTGTCTGAAAGAAGGCATTAGGGCTCATGTATTTTGTGTTGGGCTCCTAAAACCCACTTTTATAGACCTCACAAAGTCAGCAGCCACTTAGAATGTACTGGGAACAAGTTACAGGAAAATGTCACCAAAGTGCTTATCTCAGTCTAATAATGCTATTTTGACCCAAGATTTTTTTAAGAAAGTGGAAGTCAGTTTTGTCTGAAAGAAGGCATTAGGGCTCATGTATTTTGTGTTGGGCTCCTAAAACCCACTTTTAGAGACCTCACAAAGTCAGCAGCCACTTAGAATGTACTGGGAACAAGTTACAGGAAAATGTCACCAAAGTGCTTATCTCAGCCCAAAAATGCCATTTTGAGCCACGATTTTTTAAGGAAAGTGGGTGTCAGTTTTGTATGAAGGAAGGCATTGGGGCTCATGTATTTTGTGTTGGGCTCCTAAAACCCACTTTTAGAGACCTCACAAAGTCAGCAGCCACTTAGAATGTACTGGGAACAAGTTACAGGAAAATGTCACCAAAGTGCTTATCTCAGCCCAAAAATGCCATTTTGAGCCACGATTTTTTAAGGAAAGTGGGTGTCAGTTTTGTATGAAGGAAGGCATTGGGGCTCATGTATTTTGTGTTGGGCTCCTAAAACCCACTTTTAGAGACCTCACAAAGTCAGCAGCCACTTAGAATGTACTGGGAACAAGTTACAGGAAAATGTCACCAAAGTGCTTATCTCAGTCTAATAATGCTATTTTGACCCAAGATTTTTTTGAGAAAGTGGAAGTCAGTTTTGTCTGAAAGAAGGCATTAGGGCTCATGTATTTTGTGTTGGGCTCCTAAAACCCAATTTTACAGACCTCACAAAGTCAGCAGCCACTTAAAATGTACTGGGAACAAGTTACAGGAAAATGTCACCAAAGTGCTTATCTCAGCCCAAAAATGCTATTTTGAACCACGATTTTTTAAAGAAAGTGGGTGTCAGTTCTGTCTGAAGGAAGGCATTAGGGCTCATGTATTTTGTGTTGGGCTCCTAAAACCCACTTTTAGAGACCTCACAAAGTCAGCAGCCACTTAGAATGTACTGGGAACAAGTTACAGGAAAATGTCACCAAAGTGCTTATCTCAGCCCAAAAATGCCATTTTGAGCCACGATTTTTTAAGGAAAGTGGGTGTCAGTTTTGTATGAAGGAAGGCATTGGGGCTCATGTATTTTGTGTTGGGCTCCTAAAACCCACTTTTAGAGACCTCACAAAGTCAGCAGCCACTTAGAATGTACTGGGAACAAGTTACAGGAAAATGTCACCAAAGTGCTTATCTCAGTCTAATAATGCTATTTTGACCCAAGATTTTTTTAAGAAAGTGGAAGTCAGTTTTGTCTGAAAGAAGGCATTAGGGCTCATGTATTTTGTGTTGGGCTCCTAAAACCCACTTTTAGAGACCTCACAAAGTCAGCAGCCACTTAGAATGTACTGGGAACAAGTTACAGGAAAATGTCACCAAAGTGCTTATCTCAGCCCAAAAATGCCATTTTGAGCCACGATTTTTTAAGGAAAGTGGGTGTCAGTTTTGTATGAAGGAAGGCATTGGGGCTCATGTATTTTGTGTTGGGCTCCTAAAACCCACTTTTAGAGACCTCACAAAGTCAGCAGCCACTTAGAATGTACTGGGAACAAGTTACAGGAAAATGTCACCAAAGTGCTTATCTCAGTCTAATAATGCTATTTTGACCCAAGATTTTTTTGAGAAAGTGGAAGTCAGTTTTGTCTGAAAGAAGGCATTAGGGCTCATGTATTTTGTGTTGGGCTCCTAAAACCCAATTTTACAGACCTCACAAAGTCAGCAGCCACTTAAAATGTACTGGGAACAAGTTACAGGAAAATGTCACCAAAGTGCTTATCTCAGCCCAAAAATGCTATTTTGAACCACGATTTTTTAAAGAAAGTGGGTGTCAGTTCTGTCTGAAGGAAGGCATTAGGGCTCATGTATTTTGTGTTGGGCTCCTAAAACCCACTTTTAGAGACCTCACAAAGTCAGCAGCCACTTAGAATGTACTGGGAACAAGTTACAGGAAAATGTCACCAAAGTGCTTATCTCAGCCCAAAAATGCCATTTTGACCCAAGATTTTTTTAAGAAAGTGGAAGTCAGTTTTGTCTGAAAGAAGGCATTAGGGCTCATGTATTTTGTGTTGGGCTCCTAAAACCCACTTTTAGAGACCTCACAAAGTCAGCAGCCACTTAGAATGTACTGGGAACAAGTTACAGGAAAATGTCACCAAAGTGCTTATCTCAGTCTAATAATGCTATTTTGACCCAAGATTTTTTTAAGAAAGTGGAAGTCAGTTTTGTCTGAAAGAAGGCATTAGGGCTCATGTATTTTGTGTTGGGCTCCTAAAACCCACTTTTAGAGACCTCACAAAGTCAGCAGCCACTTAGAATGTACTGGGAACAAGTTACAGGAAAATGTCACCAAAGTGCTTATCTCAGCCCAAAAATGCCATTTTGAGCCACGATTTTTTAAGGAAAGTGGGTGTCAGTTTTGTATGAAGGAAGGCATTGGGGCTCATGTATTTTGTGTTGGGCTCCTAAAACCCACTTTTAGAGACCTCACAAAGTCAGCAGCCACTTAGAATGTACTGGGAACAAGTTACAGGAAAATGTCACCAAAGTGCTTATCTCAGCCCAAAAATGCCATTTTGAGCCACGATTTTTTAAGGAAAGTGGGTGTCAGTTTTGTATGAAGGAAGGCATTGGGGCTCATGTATTTTGTGTTGGGCTCCTAAAACCCACTTTTAGAGACCTCACAAAGTCAGCAGCCACTTAGAATGTACTGGGAACAAGTTACAGGAAAATGTCACCAAAGTGCTTATCTCAGTCTAATAATGCTATTTTGACCCAAGATTTTTTTGAGAAAGTGGAAGTCAGTTTTGTCTGAAAGAAGGCATTAGGGCTCATGTATTTTGTGTTGGGCTCCTAAAACCCAATTTTACAGACCTCACAAAGTCAGCAGCCACTTAAAATGTACTGGGAACAAGTTACAGGAAAATGTCACCAAAGTGCTTATCTCAGCCCAAAAATGCTATTTTGAACCACGATTTTTTAAAGAAAGTGGGTGTCAGTTCTGTCTGAAGGAAGGCATTAGGGCTCATGTATTTTGTGTTGGGCTCCTAAAACCCACTTTTAGAGACCTCACAAAGTCAGCAGCCACTTAGAATGTACTGGGAACAAGTTACAGGAAAATGTCACCAAAGTGCTTATCTCAGCCCAAAAATGCCATTTTGAGCCACGATTTTTTAAGGAAAGTGGGTGTCAGTTTTGTATGAAGGAAGGCATTGGGGCTCATGTATTTTGTGTTGGGCTCCTAAAACCCACTTTTAGAGACCTCACAAAGTCAGCAGCCACTTAGAATGTACTGGGAACAAGTTACAGGAAAATGTCACCAAAGTGCTTATCTCAGTCTAATAATGCTATTTTGACCCAAGATTTTTTTAAGAAAGTGGAAGTCAGTTTTGTCTGAAAGAAGGCATTAGGGCTCATGTATTTTGTGTTGGGCTCCTAAAACCCACTTTTAGAGACCTCACAAAGTCAGCAGCCACTTAGAATGTACTGGGAACAAGTTACAGGAAAATGTCACCAAAGTGCTTATCTCAGCCCAAAAATGCCATTTTGAGCCACGATTTTTTAAGGAAAGTGGGTGTCAGTTTTGTATGAAGGAAGGCATTGGGGCTCATGTATTTTGTGTTGGGCTCCTAAAACCCACTTTTAGAGACCTCACAAAGTCAGCAGCCACTTAGAATGTACTGGGAACAAGTTACAGGAAAATGTCACCAAAGTGCTTATCTCAGCCCAAAAATGCCATTTTGAGCCACGATTTTTTAAGGAAAGTGGGTGTCAGTTTTGTATGAAGGAAGGCATTGGGGCTCATGTATTTTGTGTTGGGCTCCTAAAACCCACTTTTAGAGACCTCACAAAGTCAGCAGCCACTTAGAATGTACTGGGAACAAGTTACAGGAAAATGTCACCAAAGTGCTTATCTCAGTCTAATAATGCTATTTTGACCCAAGATTTTTTTGAGAAAGTGGAAGTCAGTTTTGTCTGAAAGAAGGCATTAGGGCTCATGTATTTTGTGTTGGGCTCCTAAAACCCAATTTTACAGACCTCACAAAGTCAGCAGCCACTTAAAATGTACTGGGAACAAGTTACAGGAAAATGTCACCAAAGTGCTTATCTCAGCCCAAAAATGCTATTTTGAACCACGATTTTTTAAAGAAAGTGGGTGTCAGTTCTGTCTGAAGGAAGGCATTAGGGCTCATGTATTTTGTGTTGGGCTCCTAAAACCCACTTTTAGAGACCTCACAAAGTCAGCAGCCACTTAGAATGTACTGGGAACAAGTTACAGGAAAATGTCACCAAAGTGCTTATCTCAGCCCAAAAATGCCATTTTGAGCCACGATTTTTTAAGGAAAGTGGGTGTCAGTTTTGTATGAAGGAAGGCATTGGGGCTCATGTATTTTGTGTTGGGCTCCTAAAACCCACTTTTAGAGACCTCACAAAGTCAGCAGCCACTTAGAATGTACTGGGAACAAGTTACAGGAAAATGTCACCAAAGTGCTTATCTCAGTCTAATAATGCTATTTTGACCCAAGATTTTTTTAAGAAAGTGGAAGTCAGTTTTGTCTGAAAGAAGGCATTAGGGCTCACGTATTTTGTGTTGGGCTCCTAAAACCCACTTTTAGAGACCTCACAAAGTCAGCAGCCACTTAGAATGTACTGGGAACAAGTTACAGGAAAATGTCACCAAAGTGCTTATCTCAGCCCAAAAATGCCATTTTGAGCCACGATTTTTTAAGGAAAGTGGGTGTCAGTTTTGTATGAAGGAAGGCATTGGGGCTCATGTATTTTGTGTTGGGCTCCTAAAACCCACTTTTAGAGACCTCACAAAGTCAGCAGCCACTTAGAATGTACTGGGAACAAGTTACAGGAAAATGTCACCAAAGTGCTTATCTCAGTCTAATAATGCTATTTTGACCCAAGATTTTTTTAAGAAAGTGGAAGTCAGTTTTGTCTGAAAGAAGGCATTAGGGCTCATGTATTTTGTGTTGGGCTCCTAAAACCCACTTTTAGAGACCTCACAAAGTCAGCAGCCACTTAGAATGTACTGGGAACAAGTTACAGGAAAATGTCACCAAAGTGCTTATCTCAGCCCAAAAATGCCATTTTGAGCCACGATTTTTTAAGGAAAGTGGGTGTCAGTTTTGTATGAAGGAAGGCATTGGGGCTCATGTATTTTGTGTTGGGCTCCTAAAACCCACTTTTAGAGACCTCACAAAGTCAGCAGCCACTTAGAATGTACTGGGAACAAGTTACAGGAAAATGTCACCAAAGTGCTTATCTCAGCCCAAAAATGCCATTTTGAGCCACGATTTTTTAAGGAAAGTGGGTGTCAGTTTTGTATGAAGGAAGGCATTGGGGCTCATGTATTTTGTGTTGGGCTCCTAAAACCCACTTTTAGAGACCTCACAAAGTCAGCAGCCACTTAGAATGTACTGGGAACAAGTTACAGGAAAATGTCACCAAAGTGCTTATCTCAGTCTAATAATGCTATTTTGACCCAAGATTTTTTTAAGAAAGTGGAAGTCAGTTTTGTCTGAAAGAAGGCATTAGGGCTCATGTATTTTGTGTTGGGCTCCTAAAACCCACTTTTAGAGACCTCACAAAGTCAGCAGCCACTTAGAATGTACTGGGAACAAGTTACAGGAAAATGTCACCAAAGTGCTTATCTCAGTCTAATAATGCTATTTTGACCCAAGATTTTTTTAAGAAAGTGGAAGTCAGTTTTGTCTGAAAGAAGGCATTAGGGCTCATGTATTTTGTGTTGGGCTCCTAAAACCCACTTTTAGAGACCTCACAAAGTCAGCAGCCACTTAGAATGTACTGGGAACAAGTTACAGGAAAATGTCACCAAAGTGCTTATCTCAGCCCAAAAATGCCATTTTGAGCCACGATTTTTTAAGGAAAGTGGGTGTCAGTTTTGTATGAAGGAAGGCATTGGGGCTCATGTATTTTGTGTTGGGCTCCTAAAACCCACTTTTAGAGACCTCACAAAGTCAGCAGCCACTTAGAATGTACTGGGAACAAGTTACAGGAAAATGTCACCAAAGTGCTTATCTCAGCCCAAAAATGCCATTTTGAGCCACGATTTTTTAAGGAAAGTGGGTGTCAGTTTTGTATGAAGGAAGGCATTGGGGCTCATGTATTTTGTGTTGGGCTCCTAAAACCCACTTTTAGAGACCTCACAAAGTCAGCAGCCACTTAGAATGTACTGGGAACAAGTTACAGGAAAATGTCACCAAAGTGCTTATCTCAGTCTAATAATGCTATTTTGACCCAAGATTTTTTTGAGAAAGTGGAAGTCAGTTTTGTCTGAAAGAAGGCATTAGGGCTCATGTATTTTGTGTTGGGCTCCTAAAACCCAATTTTACAGACCTCACAAAGTCAGCAGCCACTTAAAATGTACTGGGAACAAGTTACAGGAAAATGTCACCAAAGTGCTTATCTCAGCCCAAAAATGCTATTTTGAACCACGATTTTTTAAAGAAAGTGGGTGTCAGTTCTGTCTGAAGGAAGGCATTAGGGCTCATGTATTTTGTGTTGGGCTCCTAAAACCCACTTTTAGAGACCTCACAAAGTCAGCAGCCACTTAGAATGTACTGGGAACAAGTTACAGGAAAATGTCACCAAAGTGCTTATCTCAGCCCAAAAATGCCATTTTGAGCCACGATTTTTTAAGGAAAGTGGGTGTCAGTTTTGTATGAAGGAAGGCATTGGGGCTCATGTATTTTGTGTTGGGCTCCTAAAACCCACTTTTAGAGACCTCACAAAGTCAGCAGCCACTTAGAATGTACTGGGAACAAGTTACAGGAAAATGTCACCAAAGTGCTTATCTCAGTCTAATAATGCTATTTTGACCCAAGATTTTTTTAAGAAAGTGGAAGTCAGTTTTGTCTGAAAGAAGGCATTAGGGCTCATGTATTTTGTGTTGGGCTCCTAAAACCCACTTTTATAGACCTCACAAAGTCAGCAGCCACTTAGAATGTACTGGGAACAAGTTACAGGAAAATGTCACCAAAGTGCTTATCTCAGTCTAATAATGCTATTTTGACCCAAGATTTTTTTAAGAAAGTGGAAGTCAGTTTTGTCTGAAAGAAGGCATTAGGGCTCATGTATTTTGTGTTGGGCTCCTAAAACCCACTTTTAGAGACCTCACAAAGTCAGCAGCCACTTAGAATGTACTGGGAACAAGTTACAGGAAAATGTCACCAAAGTGCTTATCTCAGCCCAAAAATGCCATTTTGAGCCACGATTTTTTAAGGAAAGTGGGTGTCAGTTTTGTATGAAGGAAGGCATTGGGGCTCATGTATTTTGTGTTGGGCTCCTAAAACCCACTTTTAGAGACCTCACAAAGTCAGCAGCCACTTAGAATGTACTGGGAACAAGTTACAGGAAAATGTCACCAAAGTGCTTATCTCAGCCCAAAAATGCCATTTTGAGCCACGATTTTTTAAGGAAAGTGGGTGTCAGTTTTGTATGAAGGAAGGCATTGGGGCTCATGTATTTTGTGTTGGGCTCCTAAAACCCACTTTTAGAGACCTCACAAAGTCAGCAGCCACTTAGAATGTACTGGGAACAAGTTACAGGAAAATGTCACCAAAGTGCTTATCTCAGTCTAATAATGCTATTTTGACCCAAGATTTTTTTGAGAAAGTGGAAGTCAGTTTTGTCTGAAAGAAGGCATTAGGGCTCATGTATTTTGTGTTGGGCTCCTAAAACCCAATTTTACAGACCTCACAAAGTCAGCAGCCACTTAAAATGTACTGGGAACAAGTTACAGGAAAATGTCACCAAAGTGCTTATCTCAGCCCAAAAATGCTATTTTGAACCACGATTTTTTAAAGAAAGTGGGTGTCAGTTCTGTCTGAAGGAAGGCATTAGGGCTCATGTATTTTGTGTTGGGCTCCTAAAACCCACTTTTAGAGACCTCACAAAGTCAGCAGCCACTTAGAATGTACTGGGAACAAGTTACAGGAAAATGTCACCAAAGTGCTTATCTCAGCCCAAAAATGCCATTTTGAGCCACGATTTTTTAAGGAAAGTGGGTGTCAGTTTTGTATGAAGGAAGGCATTGGGGCTCATGTATTTTGTGTTGGGCTCCTAAAACCCACTTTTAGAGACCTCACAAAGTCAGCAGCCACTTAGAATGTACTGGGAACAAGTTACAGGAAAATGTCACCAAAGTGCTTATCTCAGTCTAATAATGCTATTTTGACCCAAGATTTTTTTAAGAAAGTGGAAGTCAGTTTTGTCTGAAAGAAGGCATTAGGGCTCATGTATTTTGTGTTGGGCTCCTAAAACCCACTTTTAGAGACCTCACAAAGTCAGCAGCCACTTAGAATGTACTGGGAACAAGTTACAGGAAAATGTCACCAAAGTGCTTATCTCAGCCCAAAAATGCCATTTTGAGCCACGATTTTTTAAGGAAAGTGGGTGTCAGTTTTGTATGAAGGAAGGCATTGGGGCTCATGTATTTTGTGTTGGGCTCCTAAAACCCACTTTTAGAGACCTCACAAAGTCAGCAGCCACTTAGAATGTACTGGGAACAAGTTACAGGAAAATGTCACCAAAGTGCTTATCTCAGTCTAATAATGCTATTTTGACCCAAGATTTTTTTGAGAAAGTGGAAGTCAGTTTTGTCTGAAAGAAGGCATTAGGGCTCATGTATTTTGTGTTGGGCTCCTAAAACCCAATTTTACAGACCTCACAAAGTCAGCAGCCACTTAAAATGTACTGGGAACAAGTTACAGGAAAATGTCACCAAAGTGCTTATCTCAGCCCAAAAATGCTATTTTGAACCACGATTTTTTAAAGAAAGTGGGTGTCAGTTCTGTCTGAAGGAAGGCATTAGGGCTCATGTATTTTGTGTTGGGCTCCTAAAACCCACTTTTAGAGACCTCACAAAGTCAGCAGCCACTTAGAATGTACTGGGAACAAGTTACAGGAAAATGTCACCAAAGTGCTTATCTCAGCCCAAAAATGCCATTTTGACCCAAGATTTTTTTAAGAAAGTGGAAGTCAGTTTTGTCTGAAAGAAGGCATTAGGGCTCATGTATTTTGTGTTGGGCTCCTAAAACCCACTTTTAGAGACCTCACAAAGTCAGCAGCCACTTAGAATGTACTGGGAACAAGTTACAGGAAAATGTCACCAAAGTGCTTATCTCAGTCTAATAATGCTATTTTGACCCAAGATTTTTTTAAGAAAGTGGAAGTCAGTTTTGTCTGAAAGAAGGCATTAGGGCTCATGTATTTTGTGTTGGGCTCCTAAAACCCACTTTTAGAGACCTCACAAAGTCAGCAGCCACTTAGAATGTACTGGGAACAAGTTACAGGAAAATGTCACCAAAGTGCTTATCTCAGCCCAAAAATGCCATTTTGAGCCACGATTTTTTAAGGAAAGTGGGTGTCAGTTTTGTATGAAGGAAGGCATTGGGGCTCATGTATTTTGTGTTGGGCTCCTAAAACCCACTTTTAGAGACCTCACAAAGTCAGCAGCCACTTAGAATGTACTGGGAACAAGTTACAGGAAAATGTCACCAAAGTGCTTATCTCAGCCCAAAAATGCCATTTTGAGCCACGATTTTTTAAGGAAAGTGGGTGTCAGTTTTGTATGAAGGAAGGCATTGGGGCTCATGTATTTTGTGTTGGGCTCCTAAAACCCACTTTTAGAGACCTCACAAAGTCAGCAGCCACTTAGAATGTACTGGGAACAAGTTACAGGAAAATGTCACCAAAGTGCTTATCTCAGTCTAATAATGCTATTTTGACCCAAGATTTTTTTGAGAAAGTGGAAGTCAGTTTTGTCTGAAAGAAGGCATTAGGGCTCATGTATTTTGTGTTGGGCTCCTAAAACCCAATTTTACAGACCTCACAAAGTCAGCAGCCACTTAAAATGTACTGGGAACAAGTTACAGGAAAATGTCACCAAAGTGCTTATCTCAGCCCAAAAATGCTATTTTGAACCACGATTTTTTAAAGAAAGTGGGTGTCAGTTCTGTCTGAAGGAAGGCATTAGGGCTCATGTATTTTGTGTTGGGCTCCTAAAACCCACTTTTAGAGACCTCACAAAGTCAGCAGCCACTTAGAATGTACTGGGAACAAGTTACAGGAAAATGTCACCAAAGTGCTTATCTCAGCCCAAAAATGCCATTTTGAGCCACGATTTTTTAAGGAAAGTGGGTGTCAGTTTTGTATGAAGGAAGGCATTGGGGCTCATGTATTTTGTGTTGGGCTCCTAAAACCCACTTTTAGAGACCTCACAAAGTCAGCAGCCACTTAGAATGTACTGGGAACAAGTTACAGGAAAATGTCACCAAAGTGCTTATCTCAGTCTAATAATGCTATTTTGACCCAAGATTTTTTTAAGAAAGTGGAAGTCAGTTTTGTCTGAAAGAAGGCATTAGGGCTCATGTATTTTGTGTTGGGCTCCTAAAACCCACTTTTAGAGACCTCACAAAGTCAGCAGCCACTTAGAATGTACTGGGAACAAGTTACAGGAAAATGTCACCAAAGTGCTTATCTCAGTCTAATAATGCTATTTTGACCCAAGATTTTTTTAAGAAAGTGGAAGTCAGTTTTGTCTGAAAGAAGGCATTAGGGCTCATGTATTTTGTGTTGGGCTCCTAAAACCCACTTTTAGAGACCTCACAAAGTCAGCAGCCACTTAGAATGTACTGGGAACAAGTTACAGGAAAATGTCACCAAAGTGCTTATCTCAGCCCAAAAATGCCATTTTGAGCCACGATTTTTTAAGGAAAGTGGGTGTCAGTTTTGTATGAAGGAAGGCATTGGGGCTCATGTATTTTGTGTTGGGCTCCTAAAACCCACTTTTAGAGACCTCACAAAGTCAGCAGCCACTTAGAATGTACTGGGAACAAGTTACAGGAAAATGTCACCAAAGTGCTTATCTCAGCCCAAAAATGCCATTTTGAGCCACGATTTTTTAAGGAAAGTGGGTGTCAGTTTTGTATGAAGGAAGGCATTGGGGCTCATGTATTTTGTGTTGGGCTCCTAAAACCCACTTTTAGAGACCTCACAAAGTCAGCAGCCACTTAGAATGTACTGGGAACAAGTTACAGGAAAATGTCACCAAAGTGCTTATCTCAGTCTAATAATGCTATTTTGACCCAAGATTTTTTTGAGAAAGTGGAAGTCAGTTTTGTCTGAAAGAAGGCATTAGGGCTCATGTATTTTGTGTTGGGCTCCTAAAACCCAATTTTACAGACCTCACAAAGTCAGCAGCCACTTAAAATGTACTGGGAACAAGTTACAGGAAAATGTCACCAAAGTGCTTATCTCAGCCCAAAAATGCTATTTTGAACCACGATTTTTTAAAGAAAGTGGGTGTCAGTTCTGTCTGAAGGAAGGCATTAGGGCTCATGTATTTTGTGTTGGGCTCCTAAAACCCACTTTTAGAGACCTCACAAAGTCAGCAGCCACTTAGAATGTACTGGGAACAAGTTACAGGAAAATGTCACCAAAGTGCTTATCTCAGCCCAAAAATGCCATTTTGAGCCACGATTTTTTAAGGAAAGTGGGTGTCAGTTTTGTATGAAGGAAGGCATTGGGGCTCATGTATTTTGTGTTGGGCTCCTAAAACCCACTTTTAGAGACCTCACAAAGTCAGCAGCCACTTAGAATGTACTGGGAACAAGTTACAGGAAAATGTCACCAAAGTGCTTATCTCAGTCTAATAATGCTATTTTGACCCAAGATTTTTTTAAGAAAGTGGAAGTCAGTTTTGTCTGAAAGAAGGCATTAGGGCTCATGTATTTTGTGTTGGGCTCCTAAAACCCACTTTTAGAGACCTCACAAAGTCAGCAGCCACTTAGAATGTACTGGGAACAAGTTACAGGAAAATGTCACCAAAGTGCTTATCTCAGCCCAAAAATGCCATTTTGAGCCACGATTTTTTAAGGAAAGTGGGTGTCAGTTTTGTATGAAGGAAGGCATTGGGGCTCATGTATTTTGTGTTGGGCTCCTAAAACCCACTTTTAGAGACCTCACAAAGTCAGCAGCCACTTAGAATGTACTGGGAACAAGTTACAGGAAAATGTCACCAAAGTGCTTATCTCAGTCTAATAATGCTATTTTGACCCAAGATTTTTTTAAGAAAGTGGAAGTCAGTTTTGTCTGAAAGAAGGCATTAGGGCTCATGTATTTTGTGTTGGGCTCCTAAAACCCACTTTTAGAGACCTCACAAAGTCAGCAGCCACTTAGAATGTACTGGGAACAAGTTACAGGAAAATGTCACCAAAGTGCTTATCTCAGCCCAAAAATGCCATTTTGAGCCACGATTTTTTAAGGAAAGTGGGTGTCAGTTTTGTATGAAGGAAGGCATTGGGGCTCATGTATTTTGTGTTGGGCTCCTAAAACCCACTTTTAGAGACCTCACAAAGTCAGCAGCCACTTAGAATGTACTGGGAACAAGTTACAGGAAAATGTCACCAAAGTGCTTATCTCAGCCCAAAAATGCCATTTTGAGCCACGATTTTTTAAGGAAAGTGGGTGTCAGTTTTGTATGAAGGAAGGCATTGGGGCTCATGTATTTTGTGTTGGGCTCCTAAAACCCACTTTTAGAGACCTCACAAAGTCAGCAGCCACTTAGAATGTACTGGGAACAAGTTACAGGAAAATGTCACCAAAGTGCTTATCTCAGCCCAAAAATGCCATTTTGAGCCACGATTTTTTAAGGAAAGTGGGTGTCAGTTTTGTATGAAGGAAGGCATTGGGGCTCATGTATTTTGTGTTGGGCTCCTAAAACCCACTTTTAGAGACCTCACAAAGTCAGCAGCCACTTAGAATGTACTGGGAACAAGTTACAGGAAAATGTCACCAAAGTGCTTATCTCAGTCTAATAATGCTATTTTGACCCAAGATTTTTTTAAGAAAGTGGAAGTCAGTTTTGTCTGAAAGAAGGCATTAGGGCTCATGTATTTTGTGTTGGGCTCCTAAAACCCACTTTTAGAGACCTCACAAAGTCAGCAGCCACTTAGAATGTACTGGGAACAAGTTACAGGAAAATGTCACCAAAGTGCTTATCTCAGCCCAAAAATGCCATTTTGAGCCACGATTTTTTAAGGAAAGTGGGTGTCAGTTTTGTATGAAGGAAGGCATTGGGGCTCATGTATTTTGTGTTGGGCTCCTAAAACCCACTTTTAGAGACCTCACAAAGTCAGCAGCCACTTAGAATGTACTGGGAACAAGTTACAGGAAAATGTCACCAAAGTGCTTATCTCAGTCTAATAATGCTATTTTGACCCAAGATTTTTTTAAGAAAGTGGAAGTCAGTTTTGTCTGAAAGAAGGCATTAGGGCTCATGTATTTTGTGTTGGGCTCCTAAAACCCACTTTTAGAGACCTCACAAAGTCAGCAGCCACTTAGAATGTACTGGGAACAAGTTACAGGAAAATGTCACCAAAGTGCTTATCTCAGCCCAAAAATGCCATTTTGAGCCACGATTTTTTAAGGAAAGTGGGTGTCAGTTTTGTATGAAGGAAGGCATTGGGGCTCATGTATTTTGTGTTGGGCTCCTAAAACCCACTTTTAGAGACCTCACAAAGTCAGCAGCCACTTAGAATGTACTGGGAACAAGTTACAGGAAAATGTCACCAAAGTGCTTATCTCAGTCTAATAATGCTATTTTGACCCAAGATTTTTTTAAGAAAGTGGAAGTCAGTTTTGTCTGAAAGAAGGCATTAGGGCTCATGTATTTTGTGTTGGGCTCCTAAAACCCAATTTTACAGACCTCACAAAGTCAGCAGCCACTTAAAATGTACTGGGAACAAGTTACAGGAAAATGTCACCAAAGTGCTTATCTCAGCCCAAAAATGCTATTTTGAACCACGATTTTTTAAAGAAAGTGGGTGTCAGTTCTGTCTGAAGGAAGGCATTAGGGCTCATGTATTTTGTGTTGGGCTCCTAAAACCCACTTTTAGAGACCTCACAAAGTCAGCAGCCACTTAGAATGTACTGGGAACAAGTTACAGGAAAATGTCACCAAAGTGCTTATCTCAGCCCAAAAATGCCATTTTGAGCCACGATTTTTTAAGGAAAGTGGGTGTCAGTTTTGTATGAAGGAAGGCATTGGGGCTCATGTATTTTGTGTTGGGCTCCTAAAACCCACTTTTAGAGACCTCACAAAGTCAGCAGCCACTTAGAATGTACTGGGAACAAGTTACAGGAAAATGTCACCAAAGTGCTTATCTCAGTCTAATAATGCTATTTTGACCCAAGATTTTTTTAAGAAAGTGGAAGTCAGTTTTGTCTGAAAGAAGGCATTAGGGCTCATGTATTTTGTGTTGGGCTCCTAAAACCCACTTTTAGAGACCTCACAAAGTCAGCAGCCACTTAGAATGTACTGGGAACAAGTTACAGGAAAATGTCACCAAAGTGCTTATCTCAGCCCAAAAATGCCATTTTGAGCCACGATTTTTTAAGGAAAGTGGGTGTCAGTTTTGTATGAAGGAAGGCATTGGGGCTCATGTATTTTGTGTTGGGCTCCTAAAACCCACTTTTAGAGACCTCACAAAGTCAGCAGCCACTTAGAATGTACTGGGAACAAGTTACAGGAAAATGTCACCAAAGTGCTTATCTCAGTCTAATAATGCTATTTTGACCCAAGATTTTTTTAAGAAAGTGGAAGTCAGTTTTGTCTGAAAGAAGGCATTAGGGCTCATGTATTTTGTGTTGGGCTCCTAAAACCCACTTTTAGAGACCTCACAAAGTCAGCAGCCACTTAGAATGTACTGGGAACAAGTTACAGGAAAATGTCACCAAAGTGCTTATCTCAGCCCAAAAATGCCATTTTGAGCCACGATTTTTTAAGGAAAGTGGGTGTCAGTTTTGTATGAAGGAAGGCATTGGGGCTCATGTATTTTGTGTTGGGCTCCTAAAACCCACTTTTAGAGACCTCACAAAGTCAGCAGCCACTTAGAATGTACTGGGAACAAGTTACAGGAAAATGTCACCAAAGTGCTTATCTCAGTCTAATAATGCTATTTTGACCCAAGATTTTTTTAAGAAAGTGGAAGTCAGTTTTGTCTGAAAGAAGGCATTAGGGCTCATGTATTTTGTGTTGGGCTCCTAAAACCCACTTTTAGAGACCTCACAAAGTCAGCAGCCACTTAGAATGTACTGGGAACAAGTTACAGGAAAATGTCACCAAAGTGCTTATCTCAGCCCAAAAATGCCATTTTGAGCCACGATTTTTTAAGGAAAGTGGGTGTCAGTTTTGTATGAAGGAAGGCATTGGGGCTCATGTATTTTGTGTTGGGCTCCTAAAACCCACTTTTAGAGACCTCACAAAGTCAGCAGCCACTTAGAATGTACTGGGAACAAGTTACAGGAAAATGTCACCAAAGTGCTTATCTCAGCCCAAAAATGCCATTTTGAGCCACGATTTTTTAAGGAAAGTGGGTGTCAGTTTTGTATGAAGGAAGGCATTGGGGCTCATGTATTTTGTGTTGGGCTCCTAAAACCCACTTTTAGAGACCTCACAAAGTCAGCAGCCACTTAGAATGTACTGGGAACAAGTTACAGGAAAATGTCACCAAAGTGCTTATCTCAGTCTAATAATGCTATTTTGACCCAAGATTTTTTTAAGAAAGTGGAAGTCAGTTTTGTCTGAAAGAAGGCATTAGGGCTCATGTATTTTGTGTTGGGCTCCTAAAACCCACTTTTAGAGACCTCACAAAGTCAGCAGCCACTTAGAATGTACTGGGAACAAGTTACAGGAAAATGTCACCAAAGTGCTTATCTCAGCCCAAAAATGCCATTTTGAGCCACGATTTTTTAAGGAAAGTGGGTGTCAGTTTTGTATGAAGGAAGGCATTGGGGCTCATGTATTTTGTGTTGGGCTCCTAAAACCCACTTTTAGAGACCTCACAAAGTCAGCAGCCACTTAGAATGTACTGGGAACAAGTTACAGGAAAATGTCACCAAAGTGCTTATCTCAGCCCAAAAATGCCATTTTGAGCCACGATTTTTTAAGGAAAGTGGGTGTCAGTTTTGTATGAAGGAAGGCATTGGGGCTCATGTATTTTGTGTTGGGCTCCTAAAACCCACTTTTAGAGACCTCACAAAGTCAGCAGCCACTTAGAATGTACTGGGAACAAGTTACAGGAAAATGTCACCAAAGTGCTTATCTCAGTCTAATAATGCTATTTTGACCCAAGATTTTTTTAAGAAAGTGGAAGTCAGTTTTGTCTGAAAGAAGGCATTAGGGCTCATGTATTTTGTGTTGGGCTCCTAAAACCCACTTTTAGAGACCTCACAAAGTCAGCAGCCACTTAGAATGTACTGGGAACAAGTTACAGGAAAATGTCACCAAAGTGCTTATCTCAGCCCAAAAATGCCATTTTGAGCCACGATTTTTTAAGGAAAGTGGGTGTCAGTTTTGTATGAAGGAAGGCATTGGGGCTCATGTATTTTGTGTTGGGCTCCTAAAACCCACTTTTAGAGACCTCACAAAGTCAGCAGCCACTTAGAATGTACTGGGAACAAGTTACAGGAAAATGTCACCAAAGTGCTTATCTCAGTCTAATAATGCTATTTTGACCCAAGATTTTTTTAAGAAAGTGGAAGTCAGTTTTGTCTGAAAGAAGGCATTAGGGCTCATGTATTTTGTGTTGGGCTCCTAAAACCCACTTTTAGAGACCTCACAAAGTCAGCAGCCACTTAGAATGTACTGGGAACAAGTTACAGGAAAATGTCACCAAAGTGCTTATCTCAGCCCAAAAATGCCATTTTGAGCCACGATTTTTTAAGGAAAGTGGGTGTCAGTTTTGTATGAAGGAAGGCATTGGGGCTCATGTATTTTGTGTTGGGCTCCTAAAACCCACTTTTAGAGACCTCACAAAGTCAGCAGCCACTTAGAATGTACTGGGAACAAGTTACAGGAAAATGTCACCAAAGTGCTTATCTCAGTCTAATAATGCTATTTTGACCCAAGATTTTTTTAAGAAAGTGGAAGTCAGTTTTGTCTGAAAGAAGGCATTAGGGCTCATGTATTTTGTGTTGGGCTCCTAAAACCCACTTTTAGAGACCTCACAAAGTCAGCAGCCACTTAGAATGTACTGGGAACAAGTTACAGGAAAATGTCACCAAAGTGCTTATCTCAGCCCAAAAATGCCATTTTGAGCCACGATTTTTTAAGGAAAGTGGGTGTCAGTTTTGTATGAAGGAAGGCATTGGGGCTCATGTATTTTGTGTTGGGCTCCTAAAACCCACTTTTAGAGACCTCACAAAGTCAGCAGCCACTTAGAATGTACTGGGAACAAGTTACAGGAAAATGTCACCAAAGTGCTTATCTCAGTCTAATAATGCTATTTTGACCCAAGATTTTTTTAAGAAAGTGGAAGTCAGTTTTGTCTGAAAGAAGGCATTAGGGCTCATGTATTTTGTGTTGGGCTCCTAAAACCCACTTTTAGAGACCTCACAAAGTCAGCAGCCACTTAGAATGTACTGGGAACAAGTTACAGGAAAATGTCACCAAAGTGCTTATCTCAGCCCAAAAATGCCATTTTGAGCCACGATTTTTTAAGGAAAGTGGGTGTCAGTTTTGTATGAAGGAAGGCATTGGGGCTCATGTATTTTGTGTTGGGCTCCTAAAACCCACTTTTAGAGACCTCACAAAGTCAGCAGCCACTTAGAATGTACTGGGAACAAGTTACAGGAAAATGTCACCAAAGTGCTTATCTCAGTCTAATAATGCTATTTTGACCCAAGATTTTTTTAAGAAAGTGGAAGTCAGTTTTGTCTGAAAGAAGGCATTAGGGCTCATGTATTTTGTGTTGGGCTCCTAAAACCCACTTTTAGAGACCTCACAAAGTCAGCAGCCACTTAGAATGTACTGGGAACAAGTTACAGGAAAATGTCACCAAAGTGCTTATCTCAGCCCAAAAATGCCATTTTGAGCCACGATTTTTTAAGGAAAGTGGGTGTCAGTTTTGTATGAAGGAAGGCATTGGGGCTCATGTATTTTGTGTTGGGCTCCTAAAACCCACTTTTAGAGACCTCACAAAGTCAGCAGCCACTTAGAATGTACTGGGAACAAGTTACAGGAAAATGTCACCAAAGTGCTTATCTCAGTCTAATAATGCTATTTTGACCCAAGATTTTTTTAAGAAAGTGGAAGTCAGTTTTGTCTGAAAGAAGGCATTAGGGCTCATGTATTTTGTGTTGGGCTCCTAAAACCCAATTTTACAGACCTCACAAAGTCAGCAGCCACTTAAAATGTACTGGGAACAAGTTACAGGAAAATGTCACCAAAGTGCTTATCTCAGCCCAAAAATGCTATTTTGAACCACGATTTTTTAAAGAAAGTGGGTGTCAGTTCTGTCTGAAGGAAGGCATTAGGGCTCATGTATTTTGTGTTGGGCTCCTAAAACCCACTTTTAGAGACCTCACAAAGTCAGCAGCCACTTAGAATGTACTGGGAACAAGTTACAGGAAAATGTCACCAAAGTGCTTATCTCAGCCCAAAAATGCCATTTTGAGCCACGATTTTTTAAGGAAAGTGGGTGTCAGTTTTGTATGAAGGAAGGCATTGGGGCTCATGTATTTTGTGTTGGGCTCCTAAAACCCACTTTTAGAGACCTCACAAAGTCAGCAGCCACTTAGAATGTACTGGGAACAAGTTACAGGAAAATGTCACCAAAGTGCTTATCTCAGTCTAATAATGCTATTTTGACCCAAGATTTTTTTAAGAAAGTGGAAGTCAGTTTTGTCTGAAAGAAGGCATTAGGGCTCATGTATTTTGTGTTGGGCTCCTAAAACCCACTTTTAGAGACCTCACAAAGTCAGCAGCCACTTAGAATGTACTGGGAACAAGTTACAGGAAAATGTCACCAAAGTGCTTATCTCAGCCCAAAAATGCCATTTTGAGCCACGATTTTTTAAGGAAAGTGGGTGTCAGTTTTGTATGAAGGAAGGCATTGGGGCTCATGTATTTTGTGTTGGGCTCCTAAAACCCACTTTTAGAGACCTCACAAAGTCAGCAGCCACTTAGAATGTACTGGGAACAAGTTACAGGAAAATGTCACCAAAGTGCTTATCTCAGCCCAAAAATGCCATTTTGAGCCACGATTTTTTAAGGAAAGTGGGTGTCAGTTTTGTATGAAGGAAGGCATTGGGGCTCATGTATTTTGTGTTGGGCTCCTAAAACCCACTTTTAGAGACCTCACAAAGTCAGCAGCCACTTAGAATGTACTGGGAACAAGTTACAGGAAAATGTCACCAAAGTGCTTATCTCAGTCTAATAATGCTATTTTGACCCAAGATTTTTTTAAGAAAGTGGAAGTCAGTTTTGTCTGAAAGAAGGCATTAGGGCTCATGTATTTTGTGTTGGGCTCCTAAAACCCACTTTTAGAGACCTCACAAAGTCAGCAGCCACTTAGAATGTACTGGGAACAAGTTACAGGAAAATGTCACCAAAGTGCTTATCTCAGCCCAAAAATGCCATTTTGAGCCACGATTTTTTAAGGAAAGTGGGTGTCAGTTTTGTATGAAGGAAGGCATTGGGGCTCATGTATTTTGTGTTGGGCTCCTAAAACCCACTTTTAGAGACCTCACAAAGTCAGCAGCCACTTAGAATGTACTGGGAACAAGTTACAGGAAAATGTCACCAAAGTGCTTATCTCAGTCTAATAATGCTATTTTGACCCAAGATTTTTTTAAGAAAGTGGAAGTCAGTTTTGTCTGAAAGAAGGCATTAGGGCTCATGTATTTTGTGCTGGGCTCCTAACACCCACTTTTAGAGACCTCACAAAGTCAGCAGCCACTTAGAATGTACTGGGAACAAGTTACAGGAAAATGTCACCAAAGTGCTTATCTCAGCCCAAAAATGCCATTTTGAGCCACGATTTTTTAAGGAAAGTGGGTGTCAGTTTTGTATGAAGGAAGGCATTGGGGCTCATGTATTTTGTGTTGGGCTCCTAAAACCCACTTTTAGAGACCTCACAAAGTCAGCAGCCACTTAGAATGTACTGGGAACAAGTTACAGGAAAATGTCACCAAAGTGCTTATCTCAGTCTAATAATGCTATTTTGACCCAAGATTTTTTTAAGAAAGTGGAAGTCAGTTTTGTCTGAAAGAAGGCATTAGGGCTCATGTATTTTGTGTTGGGCTCCTAAAACCCACTTTTAGAGACCTCACAAAGTCAGCAGCCACTTAGAATGTACTGGGAACAAGTTACAGGAAAATGTCACCAAAGTGCTTATCTCAGCCCAAAAATGCCATTTTGAGCCACGATTTTTTAAGGAAAGTGGGTGTCAGTTTTGTATGAAGGAAGGCATTGGGGCTCATGTATTTTGTGTTGGGCTCCTAAAACCCACTTTTAGAGACCTCACAAAGTCAGCAGCCACTTAGAATGTACTGGGAACAAGTTACAGGAAAATGTCACCAAAGTGCTTATCTCAGTCTAATAATGCTATTTTGACCCAAGATTTTTTTAAGAAAGTGGAAGTCAGTTTTGTCTGAAAGAAGGCATTAGGGCTCATGTATTTTGTGTTGGGCTCCTAAAACCCAATTTTACAGACCTCACAAAGTCAGCAGCCACTTAAAATGTACTGGGAACAAGTTACAGGAAAATGTCACCAAAGTGCTTATCTCAGCCCAAAAATGCTATTTTGAACCACGATTTTTTAAAGAAAGTGGGTGTCAGTTCTGTCTGAAGGAAGGCATTAGGGCTCATGTATTTTGTGTTGGGCTCCTAAAACCCACTTTTAGAGACCTCACAAAGTCAGCAGCCACTTAGAATGTACTGGGAACAAGTTACAGGAAAATGTCACCAAAGTGCTTATCTCAGCCCAAAAATGCCATTTTGAGCCACGATTTTTTAAGGAAAGTGGGTGTCAGTTTTGTATGAAGGAAGGCATTGGGGCTCATGTATTTTGTGTTGGGCTCCTAAAACCCACTTTTAGAGACCTCACAAAGTCAGCAGCCACTTAGAATGTACTGGGAACAAGTTACAGGAAAATGTCACCAAAGTGCTTATCTCAGTCTAATAATGCTATTTTGACCCAAGATTTTTTTAAGAAAGTGGAAGTCAGTTTTGTCTGAAAGAAGGCATTAGGGCTCATGTATTTTGTGTTGGGCTCCTAAAACCCACTTTTAGAGACCTCACAAAGTCAGCAGCCACTTAGAATGTACTGGGAACAAGTTACAGGAAAATGTCACCAAAGTGCTTATCTCAGCCCAAAAATGCCATTTTGAGCCACGATTTTTTAAGGAAAGTGGGTGTCAGTTTTGTATGAAGGAAGGCATTGGGGCTCATGTATTTTGTGTTGGGCTCCTAAAACCCACTTTTAGAGACCTCACAAAGTCAGCAGCCACTTAGAATGTACTGGGAACAAGTTACAGGAAAATGTCACCAAAGTGCTTATCTCAGCCCAAAAATGCCATTTTGAGCCACGATTTTTTAAGGAAAGTGGGTGTCAGTTTTGTATGAAGGAAGGCATTGGGGCTCATGTATTTTGTGTTGGGCTCCTAAAACCCACTTTTAGAGACCTCACAAAGTCAGCAGCCACTTAGAATGTACTGGGAACAAGTTACAGGAAAATGTCACCAAAGTGCTTATCTCAGTCTAATAATGCTATTTTGACCCAAGATTTTTTTGAGAAAGTGGAAGTCAGTTTTGTCTGAAAGAAGGCATTAGGGCTCATGTATTTTGTGTTGGGCTCCTAAAACCCAATTTTACAGACCTCACAAAGTCAGCAGCCACTTAAAATGTACTGGGAACAAGTTACAGGAAAATGTCACCAAAGTGCTTATCTCAGCCCAAAAATGCTATTTTGAACCACGATTTTTTAAAGAAAGTGGGTGTCAGTTCTGTCTGAAGGAAGGCATTAGGGCTCATGTATTTTGTGTTGGGCTCCTAAAACCCACTTTTAGAGACCTCACAAAGTCAGCAGCCACTTAGAATGTACTGGGAACAAGTTACAGGAAAATGTCACCAAAGTGCTTATCTCAGCCCAAAAATGCCATTTTGAGCCACGATTTTTTAAGGAAAGTGGGTGTCAGTTTTGTATGAAGGAAGGCATTGGGGCTCATGTATTTTGTGTTGGGCTCCTAAAACCCACTTTTAGAGACCTCACAAAGTCAGCAGCCACTTAGAATGTACTGGGAACAAGTTACAGGAAAATGTCACCAAAGTGCTTATCTCAGCCCAAAAATGCCATTTTGAGCCACGATTTTTTAAGGAAAGTGGGTGTCAGTTTTGTATGAAGGAAGGCATTGGGGCTCATGTATTTTGTGTTGGGCTCCTAAAACCCACTTTTAGAGACCTCACAAAGTCAGCAGCCACTTAGAATGTACTGGGAACAAGTTACAGGAAAATGTCACCAAAGTGCTTATCTCAGTCTAATAATGCTATTTTGACCCAAGATTTTTTTAAGAAAGTGGAAGTCAGTTTTGTCTGAAAGAAGGCATTAGGGCTCATGTATTTTGTGTTGGGCTCCTAAAACCCACTTTTAGAGACCTCACAAAGTCAGCAGCCACTTAGAATGTACTGGGAACAAGTTACAGGAAAATGTCACCAAAGTGCTTATCTCAGCCCAAAAATGCCATTTTGAGCCACGATTTTTTAAGGAAAGTGGGTGTCAGTTTTGTATGAAGGAAGGCATTGGGGCTCATGTATTTTGTGTTGGGCTCCTAAAACCCACTTTTAGAGACCTCACAAAGTCAGCAGCCACTTAGAATGTACTGGGAACAAGTTACAGGAAAATGTCACCAAAGTGCTTATCTCAGTCTAATAATGCTATTTTGACCCAAGATTTTTTTAAGAAAGTGGAAGTCAGTTTTGTCTGAAAGAAGGCATTGGGGCTCATGTATTTTGTGTTGGGCTCCTAAAACCCACTTTTAGAGACCTCACAAAGTCAGCAGCCACTTAGAATGTACTGGGAACAAGTTACAGGAAAATGTCACCAAAGTGCTTATCTCAGCCCAAAAATGCCATTTTGAGCCACGATTTTTTAAGGAAAGTGGGTGTCAGTTTTGTATGAAGGAAGGCATTGGGGCTCATGTATTTTGTGTTGGGCTCCTAAAACCCACTTTTAGAGACCTCACAAAGTCAGCAGCCACTTAGAATGTACTGGGAACAAGTTACAGGAAAATGTCACCAAAGTGCTTATCTCAGTCTAATAATGCTATTTTGACCCAAGATTTTTTTAAGAAAGTGGAAGTCAGTTTTGTCTGAAAGAAGGCATTAGGGCTCATGTATTTTGTGTTGGGCTCCTAAAACCCACTTTTAGAGACCTCACAAAGTCAGCAGCCACTTAGAATGTACTGGGAACAAGTTACAGGAAAATGTCACCAAAGTGCTTATCTCAGCCCAAAAATGCCATTTTGAGCCACGATTTTTTAAGGAAAGTGGGTGTCAGTTTTGTATGAAGGAAGGCATTGGGGCTCATGTATTTTGTGTTGGGCTCCTAAAACCCACTTTTAGAGACCTCACAAAGTCAGCAGCCACTTAGAATGTACTGGGAACAAGTTACAGGAAAATGTCACCAAAGTGCTTATCTCAGCCCAAAAATGCCATTTTGAGCCACGATTTTTTAAGGAAAGTGGGTGTCAGTTTTGTATGAAGGAAGGCATTGGGGCTCATGTATTTTGTGTTGGGCTCCTAAAACCCACTTTTAGAGACCTCACAAAGTCAGCAGCCACTTAGAATGTACTGGGAACAAGTTACAGGAAAATGTCACCAAAGTGCTTATCTCAGTCTAATAATGCTATTTTGACCCAAGATTTTTTTAAGAAAGTGGAAGTCAGTTTTGTCTGAAAGAAGGCATTAGGGCTCATGTATTTTGTGTTGGGCTCCTAAAACCCACTTTTAGAGACCTCACAAAGTCAGCAGCCACTTAGAATGTACTGGGAACAAGTTACAGGAAAATGTCACCAAAGTGCTTATCTCAGCCCAAAAATGCCATTTTGAGCCACGATTTTTTAAGGAAAGTGGGTGTCAGTTTTGTATGAAGGAAGGCATTGGGGCTCATGTATTTTGTGTTGGGCTCCTAAAACCCACTTTTAGAGACCTCACAAAGTCAGCAGCCACTTAGAATGTACTGGGAACAAGTTACAGGAAAATGTCACCAAAGTGCTTATCTCAGTCTAATAATGCTATTTTGACCCAAGATTTTTTTAAGAAAGTGGAAGTCAGTTTTGTCTGAAAGAAGGCATTAGGGCTCATGTATTTTGTGTTGGGCTCCTAAAACCCACTTTTAGAGACCTCACAAAGTCAGCAGCCACTTAGAATGTACTGGGAACAAGTTACAGGAAAATGTCACCAAAGTGCTTATCTCAGCCCAAAAATGCCATTTTGAGCCACGATTTTTTAAGGAAAGTGGGTGTCAGTTTTGTATGAAGGAAGGCATTGGGGCTCATGTATTTTGTGTTGGGCTCCTAAAACCCACTTTTAGAGACCTCACAAAGTCAGCAGCCACTTAGAATGTACTGGGAACAAGTTACAGGAAAATGTCACCAAAGTGCTTATCTCAGTCTAATAATGCTATTTTGACCCAAGATTTTTTTAAGAAAGTGGAAGTCAGTTTTGTCTGAAAGAAGGCATTAGGGCTCATGTATTTTGTGTTGGGCTCCTAAAACCCAATTTTACAGACCTCACAAAGTCAGCAGCCACTTAAAATGTACTGGGAACAAGTTACAGGAAAATGTCACCAAAGTGCTTATCTCAGCCCAAAAATGCTATTTTGAACCACGATTTTTTAAAGAAAGTGGGTGTCAGTTCTGTCTGAAGGAAGGCATTAGGGCTCATGTATTTTGTGTTGGGCTCCTAAAACCCACTTTTAGAGACCTCACAAAGTCAGCAGCCACTTAGAATGTACTGGGAACAAGTTACAGGAAAATGTCACCAAAGTGCTTATCTCAGCCCAAAAATGCCATTTTGAGCCACGATTTTTTAAGGAAAGTGGGTGTCAGTTTTGTATGAAGGAAGGCATTGGGGCTCATGTATTTTGTGTTGGGCTCCTAAAACCCACTTTTAGAGACCTCACAAAGTCAGCAGCCACTTAGAATGTACTGGGAACAAGTTACAGGAAAATGTCACCAAAGTGCTTATCTCAGTCTAATAATGCTATTTTGACCCAAGATTTTTTTAAGAAAGTGGAAGTCAGTTTTGTCTGAAAGAAGGCATTAGGGCTCATGTATTTTGTGTTGGGCTCCTAAAACCCACTTTTAGAGACCTCACAAAGTCAGCAGCCACTTAGAATGTACTGGGAACAAGTTACAGGAAAATGTCACCAAAGTGCTTATCTCAGCCCAAAAATGCCATTTTGAGCCACGATTTTTTAAGGAAAGTGGGTGTCAGTTTTGTATGAAGGAAGGCATTGGGGCTCATGTATTTTGTGTTGGGCTCCTAAAACCCACTTTTAGAGACCTCACAAAGTCAGCAGCCACTTAGAATGTACTGGGAACAAGTTACAGGAAAATGTCACCAAAGTGCTTATCTCAGCCCAAAAATGCCATTTTGAGCCACGATTTTTTAAGGAAAGTGGGTGTCAGTTTTGTATGAAGGAAGGCATTGGGGCTCATGTATTTTGTGTTGGGCTCCTAAAACCCACTTTTAGAGACCTCACAAAGTCAGCAGCCACTTAGAATGTACTGGGAACAAGTTACAGGAAAATGTCACCAAAGTGCTTATCTCAGCCCAAAAATGCCATTTTGAGCCACGATTTTTTAAGGAAAGTGGGTGTCAGTTTTGTATGAAGGAAGGCATTGGGGCTCATGTATTTTGTGTTGGGCTCCTAAAACCCACTTTTAGAGACCTCACAAAGTCAGCAGCCACTTAGAATGTACTGGGAACAAGTTACAGGAAAATGTCACCAAAGTGCTTATCTCAGTCTAATAATGCTATTTTGACCCAAGATTTTTTTAAGAAAGTGGAAGTCAGTTTTGTCTGAAAGAAGGCATTAGGGCTCATGTATTTTGTGTTGGGCTCCTAAAACCCACTTTTAGAGACCTCACAAAGTCAGCAGCCACTTAGAATGTACTGGGAACAAGTTACAGGAAAATGTCACCAAAGTGCTTATCTCAGCCCAAAAATGCCATTTTGAGCCACGATTTTTTAAGGAAAGTGGGTGTCAGTTTTGTATGAAGGAAGGCATTGGGGCTCATGTATTTTGTGTTGGGCTCCTAAAACCCACTTTTAGAGACCTCACAAAGTCAGCAGCCACTTAGAATGTACTGGGAACAAGTTACAGGAAAATGTCACCAAAGTGCTTATCTCAGTCTAATAATGCTATTTTGACCCAAGATTTTTTTAAGAAAGTGGAAGTCAGTTTTGTCTGAAAGAAGGCATTAGGGCTCATGTATTTTGTGTTGGGCTCCTAAAACCCACTTTTAGAGACCTCACAAAGTCAGCAGCCACTTAGAATGTACTGGGAACAAGTTACAGGAAAATGTCACCAAAGTGCTTATCTCAGCCCAAAAATGCCATTTTGAGCCACGATTTTTTAAGGAAAGTGGGTGTCAGTTTTGTATGAAGGAAGGCATTGGGGCTCATGTATTTTGTGTTGGGCTCCTAAAACCCACTTTTAGAGACCTCACAAAGTCAGCAGCCACTTAGAATGTACTGGGAACAAGTTACAGGAAAATGTCACCAAAGTGCTTATCTCAGTCTAACAATGCTATTTTGACCCAAGATTTTTTTAAGAAAGTGGAAGTCAGTTTTGTCTGAAAGAAGGCATTAGGGCTCATGTATTTTGTGTTGGGCTCCTAAAACCCAATTTTACAGACCTCACAAAGTCAGCAGCCACTTAAAATGTACTGGGAACAAGTTACAGGAAAATGTCACCAAAGTGCTTATCTCAGCCCAAAAATGCTATTTTGAACCACGATTTTTTAAAGAAAGTGGGTGTCAGTTCTGTCTGAAGGAAGGCATTAGGGCTCATGTATTTTGTGTTGGGCTCCTAAAACCCACTTTTAGAGACCTCACAAAGTCAGCAGCCACTTAGAATGTACTGGGAACAAGTTACAGGAAAATGTCACCAAAGTGCTTATCTCAGCCCAAAAATGCCATTTTGAGCCACGATTTTTTAAGGAAAGTGGGTGTCAGTTTTGTATGAAGGAAGGCATTGGGGCTCATGTATTTTGTGTTGGGCTCCTAAAACCCACTTTTAGAGACCTCACAAAGTCAGCAGCCACTTAGAATGTACTGGGAACAAGTTACAGGAAAATGTCACCAAAGTGCTTATCTCAGTCTAATAATGCTATTTTGACCCAAGATTTTTTTAAGAAAGTGGAAGTCAGTTTTGTCTGAAAGAAGGCATTAGGGCTCATGTATTTTGTGTTGGGCTCCTAAAACCCACTTTTAGAGACCTCACAAAGTCAGCAGCCACTTAGAATGTACTGGGAACAAGTTACAGGAAAATGTCACCAAAGTGCTTATCTCAGCCCAAAAATGCCATTTTGAGCCACGATTTTTTAAGGAAAGTGGGTGTCAGTTTTGTATGAAGGAAGGCATTGGGGCTCATGTATTTTGTGTTGGGCTCCTAAAACCCACTTTTAGAGACCTCACAAAGTCAGCAGCCACTTAGAATGTACTGGGAACAAGTTACAGGAAAATGTCACCAAAGTGCTTATCTCAGCCCAAAAATGCCATTTTGAGCCACGATTTTTTAAGGAAAGTGGGTGTCAGTTTTGTATGAAGGAAGGCATTGGGGCTCATGTATTT
Source organism: Gymnoscopelus braueri (assembly GCF_963280865.1). Lineage (NCBI taxonomy): Eukaryota > Metazoa > Chordata > Actinopteri > Myctophiformes > Myctophidae > Gymnoscopelus > Gymnoscopelus braueri. The sequence continues at coordinate 91,403 of NW_027660452.1, read as the reverse complement.
TGTGTTGGGCTCCTAAAACCCACTTTTAGAGACCTCACAAAGTCAGCAGCCACTTAGAATGTACTGGGAACAAGTTACAGGAAAATGTCACCAAAGTGCTTATCTCAGTCTAATAATGCTATTTTGACCCAAGATTTTTTTAAGAAAGTGGAAGTCAGTTTTGTCTGAAAGAAGGCATTAGGGCTCATGTATTTTGTGTTGGGCTCCTAAAACCCACTTTTAGAGACCTCACAAAGTCAGCAGCCACTTAGAATGTACTGGGAACAAGTTACAGGAAAATGTCACCAAAGTGCTTATCTCAGCCCAAAAATGCCATTTTGAGCCACGATTTTTTAAGGAAAGTGGGTGTCAGTTTTGTATGAAGGAAGGCATTGGGGCTCATGTATTTTGTGTTGGGCTCCTAAAACCCACTTTTAGAGACCTCACAAAGTCAGCAGCCACTTAGAATGTACTGGGAACAAGTTACAGGAAAATGTCACCAAAGTGCTTATCTCAGCCCAAAAATGCCATTTTGAGCCACGATTTTTTAAGGAAAGTGGGTGTCAGTTTTGTATGAAGGAAGGCATTGGGGCTCATGTATTTTGTGTTGGGCTCCTAAAACCCACTTTTAGAGACCTCACAAAGTCAGCAGCCACTTAGAATGTACTGGGAACAAGTTACAGGAAAATGTCACCAAAGTGCTTATCTCAGCCCAAAAATGCCATTTTGAGCCACGATTTTTTAAGGAAAGTGGGTGTCAGTTTTGTATGAAGGAAGGCATTGGGGCTCATGTATTTTGTGTTGGGCTCCTAAAACCCACTTTTAGAGACCTCACAAAGTCAGCAGCCACTTAGAATGTACTGGGAACAAGTTACAGGAAAATGTCACCAAAGTGCTTATCTCAGTCTAATAATGCTATTTTGACCCAAGATTTTTTTAAGAAAGTGGAAGTCAGTTTTGTCTGAAAGAAGGCATTAGGGCTCATGTATTTTGTGTTGGGCTCCTAAAACCCACTTTTAGAGACCTCACAAAGTCAGCAGCCACTTAGAATGTACTGGGAACAAGTTACAGGAAAATGTCACCAAAGTGCTTATCTCAGCCCAAAAATGCCATTTTGAGCCACGATTTTTTAAGGAAAGTGGGTGTCAGTTTTGTATGAAGGAAGGCATTGGGGCTCATGTATTTTGTGTTGGGCTCCTAAAACCCACTTTTAGAGACCTCACAAAGTCAGCAGCCACTTAGAATGTACTGGGAACAAGTTACAGGAAAATGTCACCAAAGTGCTTATCTCAGTCTAATAATGCTATTTTGACCCAAGATTTTTTTAAGAAAGTGGAAGTCAGTTTTGTCTGAAAGAAGGCATTAGGGCTCATGTATTTTGTGTTGGGCTCCTAAAACCCACTTTTAGAGACCTCACAAAGTCAGCAGCCACTTAGAATGTACTGGGAACAAGTTACAGGAAAATGTCACCAAAGTGCTTATCTCAGCCCAAAAATGCCATTTTGAGCCACGATTTTTTAAGGAAAGTGGGTGTCAGTTTTGTATGAAGGAAGGCATTGGGGCTCATGTATTTTGTGTTGGGCTCCTAAAACCCACTTTTAGAGACCTCACAAAGTCAGCAGCCACTTAGAATGTACTGGGAACAAGTTACAGGAAAATGTCACCAAAGTGCTTATCTCAGCCCAAAAATGCCATTTTGAGCCACGATTTTTTAAGGAAAGTGGGTGTCAGTTTTGTATGAAGGAAGGCATTGGGGCTCATGTATTTTGTGTTGGGCTCCTAAAACCCACTTTTAGAGACCTCACAAAGTCAGCAGCCACTTAGAATGTACTGGGAACAAGTTACAGGAAAATGTCACCAAAGTGCTTATCTCAGCCCAAAAATGCCATTTTGAGCCACGATTTTTTAAGGAAAGTGGGTGTCAGTTTTGTATGAAGGAAGGCATTGGGGCTCATGTATTTTGTGTTGGGCTCCTAAAACCCACTTTTAGAGACCTCACAAAGTCAGCAGCCACTTAGAATGTACTGGGAACAAGTTACAGGAAAATGTCACCAAAGTGCTTATCTCAGTCTAATAATGCTATTTTGACCCAAGATTTTTTTAAGAAAGTGGAAGTCAGTTTTGTCTGAAAGAAGGCATTAGGGCTCATGTATTTTGTGTTGGGCTCCTAAAACCCACTTTTAGAGACCTCACAAAGTCAGCAGCCACTTAGAATGTACTGGGAACAAGTTACAGGAAAATGTCACCAAAGTGCTTATCTCAGCCCAAAAATGCCATTTTGAGCCACGATTTTTTAAGGAAAGTGGGTGTCAGTTTTGTATGAAGGAAGGCATTGGGGCTCATGTATTTTGTGTTGGGCTCCTAAAACCCACTTTTAGAGACCTCACAAAGTCAGCAGCCACTTAGAATGTACTAGGAACAAGTTACAGGAAAATGTCACCAAAGTGCTTATCTCAGTCTAATAATGCTATTTTGACCCAAGATTTTTTTAAGAAAGTGGAAGTCAGTTTTGTCTGAAAGAAGGCATTAGGGCTCATGTATTTTGTGTTGGGCTCCTAAAACCCACTTTTAGAGACCTCACAAAGTCAGCAGCCACTTAGAATGTACTGGGAACAAGTTACAGGAAAATGTCACCAAAGTGCTTATCTCAGCCCAAAAATGCCATTTTGAGCCACGATTTTTTAAGGAAAGTGGGTGTCAGTTTTGTATGAAGGAAGGCATTGGGGCTCATGTATTTTGTGTTGGGCTCCTAAAACCCACTTTTAGAGACCTCACAAAGTCAGCAGCCACTTAGAATGTACTGGGAACAAGTTACAGGAAAATGTCACCAAAGTGCTTATCTCAGCCCAAAAATGCCATTTTGAGCCACGATTTTTTAAGGAAAGTGGGTGTCAGTTTTGTATGAAGGAAGGCATTGGGGCTCATGTATTTTGTGTTGGGCTCCTAAAACCCACTTTTAGAGACCTCACAAAGTCAGCAGCCACTTAGAATGTACTGGGAACAAGTTACAGGAAAATGTCACCAAAGTGCTTATCTCAGCCCAAAAATGCCATTTTGAGCCACGATTTTTTAAGGAAAGTGGGTGTCAGTTTTGTATGAAGGAAGGCATTGGGGCTCATGTATTTTGTGTTGGGCTCCTAAAACCCACTTTTAGAGACCTCACAAAGTCAGCAGCCACTTAGAATGTACTGGGAACAAGTTACAGGAAAATGTCACCAAAGTGCTTATCTCAGTCTAATAATGCTATTTTGACCCAAGATTTTTTTAAGAAAGTGGAAGTCAGTTTTGTCTGAAAGAAGGCATTAGGGCTCATGTATTTTGTGTTGGGCTCCTAAAACCCACTTTTAGAGACCTCACAAAGTCAGCAGCCACTTAGAATGTACTGGGAACAAGTTACAGGAAAATGTCACCAAAGTGCTTATCTCAGCCCAAAAATGCCATTTTGAGCCACGATTTTTTAAGGAAAGTGGGTGTCAGTTTTGTATGAAGGAAGGCATTGGGGCTCATGTATTTTGTGTTGGGCTCCTAAAACCCACTTTTAGAGACCTCACAAAGTCAGCAGCCACTTAGAATGTACTGGGAACAAGTTACAGGAAAATGTCACCAAAGTGCTTATCTCAGTCTAATAATGCTATTTTGACCCAAGATTTTTTTAAGAAAGTGGAAGTCAGTTTTGTCTGAAAGAAGGCATTAGGGCTCATGTATTTTGTGTTGGGCTCCTAAAACCCACTTTTAGAGACCTCACAAAGTCAGCAGCCACTTAGAATGTACTGGGAACAAGTTACAGGAAAATGTCACCAAAGTGCTTATCTCAGCCCAAAAATGCCATTTTGAGCCACGATTTTTTAAGGAAAGTGGGTGTCAGTTTTGTATGAAGGAAGGCATTGGGGCTCATGTATTTTGTGTTGGGCTCCTAAAACCCACTTTTAGAGACCTCACAAAGTCAGCAGCCACTTAGAATGTACTGGGAACAAGTTACAGGAAAATGTCACCAAAGTGCTTATCTCAGTCTAATAATGCTATTTTGACCCAAGATTTTTTTAAGAAAGTGGAAGTCAGTTTTGTCTGAAAGAAGGCATTAGGGCTCATGTATTTTGTGTTGGGCTCCTAAAACCCAATTTTACAGACCTCACAAAGTCAGCAGCCACTTAAAATGTACTGGGAACAAGTTACAGGAAAATGTCACCAAAGTGCTTATCTCAGCCCAAAAATGCTATTTTGAACCACGATTTTTTAAAGAAAGTGGGTGTCAGTTCTGTCTGAAGGAAGGCATTAGGGCTCATGTATTTTGTGTTGGGCTCCTAAAACCCACTTTTAGAGACCTCACAAAGTCAGCAGCCACTTAGAATGTACTGGGAACAAGTTACAGGAAAATGTCACCAAAGTGCTTATCTCAGCCCAAAAATGCCATTTTGAGCCACGATTTTTTAAGGAAAGTGGGTGTCAGTTTTGTATGAAGGAAGGCATTGGGGCTCATGTATTTTGTGTTGGGCTCCTAAAACCCACTTTTAGAGACCTCACAAAGTCAGCAGCCACTTAGAATGTACTGGGAACAAGTTACAGGAAAATGTCACCAAAGTGCTTATCTCAGTCTAATAATGCTATTTTGACCCAAGATTTTTTTAAGAAAGTGGAAGTCAGTTTTGTCTGAAAGAAGGCATTAGGGCTCATGTATTTTGTGTTGGGCTCCTAAAACCCACTTTTAGAGACCTCACAAAGTCAGCAGCCACTTAGAATGTACTGGGAACAAGTTACAGGAAAATGTCACCAAAGTGCTTATCTCAGCCCAAAAATGCCATTTTGAGCCACGATTTTTTAAGGAAAGTGGGTGTCAGTTTTGTATGAAGGAAGGCATTGGGGCTCATGTATTTTGTGTTGGGCTCCTAAAACCCACTTTTAGAGACCTCACAAAGTCAGCAGCCACTTAGAATGTACTGGGAACAAGTTACAGGAAAATGTCACCAAAGTGCTTATCTCAGCCCAAAAATGCCATTTTGAGCCACGATTTTTTAAGGAAAGTGGGTGTCAGTTTTGTATGAAGGAAGGCATTGGGGCTCATGTATTTTGTGTTGGGCTCCTAAAACCCACTTTTAGAGACCTCACAAAGTCAGCAGCCACTTAGAATGTACTGGGAACAAGTTACAGGAAAATGTCACCAAAGTGCTTATCTCAGTCTAATAATGCTATTTTGACCCAAGATTTTTTTAAGAAAGTGGAAGTCAGTTTTGTCTGAAAGAAGGCATTAGGGCTCATGTATTTTGTGTTGGGCTCCTAAAACCCACTTTTAGAGACCTCACAAAGTCAGCAGCCACTTAGAATGTACTGGGAACAAGTTACAGGAAAATGTCACCAAAGTGCTTATCTCAGTCTAATAATGCTATTTTGACCCAAGATTTTTTTAAGAAAGTGGAAGTCAGTTTTGTCTGAAAGAAGGCATTAGGGCTCATGTATTTTGTGTTGGGCTCCTAAAACCCACTTTTAGAGACCTCACAAAGTCAGCAGCCACTTAGAATGTACTGGGAACAAGTTACAGGAAAATGTCACCAAAGTGCTTATCTCAGCCCAAAAATGCCATTTTGAGCCACGATTTTTTAAGGAAAGTGGGTGTCAGTTTTGTATGAAGGAAGGCATTGGGGCTCATGTATTTTGTGTTGGGCTCCTAAAACCCACTTTTAGAGACCTCACAAAGTCAGCAGCCACTTAGAATGTACTGGGAACAAGTTACAGGAAAATGTCACCAAAGTGCTTATCTCAGCCCAAAAATGCCATTTTGAGCCACGATTTTTTAAGGAAAGTGGGTGTCAGTTTTGTATGAAGGAAGGCATTGGGGCTCATGTATTTTGTGTTGGGCTCCTAAAACCCACTTTTAGAGACCTCACAAAGTCAGCAGCCACTTAGAATGTACTGGGAACAAGTTACAGGAAAATGTCACCAAAGTGCTTATCTCAGTCTAATAATGCTATTTTGACCCAAGATTTTTTTGAGAAAGTGGAAGTCAGTTTTGTCTGAAAGAAGGCATTAGGGCTCATGTATTTTGTGTTGGGCTCCTAAAACCCAATTTTACAGACCTCACAAAGTCAGCAGCCACTTAAAATGTACTGGGAACAAGTTACAGGAAAATGTCACCAAAGTGCTTATCTCAGCCCAAAAATGCTATTTTGAACCACGATTTTTTAAAGAAAGTGGGTGTCAGTTCTGTCTGAAGGAAGGCATTAGGGCTCATGTATTTTGTGTTGGGCTCCTAAAACCCACTTTTAGAGACCTCACAAAGTCAGCAGCCACTTAGAATGTACTGGGAACAAGTTACAGGAAAATGTCACCAAAGTGCTTATCTCAGCCCAAAAATGCCATTTTGAGCCACGATTTTTTAAGGAAAGTGGGTGTCAGTTTTGTATGAAGGAAGGCATTGGGGCTCATGTATTTTGTGTTGGGCTCCTAAAACCCACTTTTAGAGACCTCACAAAGTCAGCAGCCACTTAGAATGTACTGGGAACAAGTTACAGGAAAATGTCACCAAAGTGCTTATCTCAGCCCAAAAATGCCATTTTGAGCCACGATTTTTTAAGGAAAGTGGGTGTCAGTTTTGTATGAAGGAAGGCATTGGGGCTCATGTATTTTGTGTTGGGCTCCTAAAACCCACTTTTAGAGACCTCACAAAGTCAGCAGCCACTTAGAATGTACTGGGAACAAGTTACAGGAAAATGTCACCAAAGTGCTTATCTCAGTCTAATAATGCTATTTTGACCCAAGATTTTTTTAAGAAAGTGGAAGTCAGTTTTGTCTGAAAGAAGGCATTAGGGCTCATGTATTTTGTGTTGGGCTCCTAAAACCCACTTTTAGAGACCTCACAAAGTCAGCAGCCACTTAGAATGTACTGGGAACAAGTTACAGGAAAATGTCACCAAAGTGCTTATCTCAGCCCAAAAATGCCATTTTGAGCCACGATTTTTTAAGGAAAGTGGGTGTCAGTTTTGTATGAAGGAAGGCATTGGGGCTCATGTATTTTGTGTTGGGCTCCTAAAACCCACTTTTAGAGACCTCACAAAGTCAGCAGCCACTTAGAATGTACTGGGAACAAGTTACAGGAAAATGTCACCAAAGTGCTTATCTCAGTCTAATAATGCTATTTTGACCCAAGATTTTTTTAAGAAAGTGGAAGTCAGTTTTGTCTGAAAGAAGGCATTGGGGCTCATGTATTTTGTGTTGGGCTCCTAAAACCCACTTTTAGAGACCTCACAAAGTCAGCAGCCACTTAGAATGTACTGGGAACAAGTTACAGGAAAATGTCACCAAAGTGCTTATCTCAGCCCAAAAATGCCATTTTGAGCCACGATTTTTTAAGGAAAGTGGGTGTCAGTTTTGTATGAAGGAAGGCATTGGGGCTCATGTATTTTGTGTTGGGCTCCTAAAACCCACTTTTAGAGACCTCACAAAGTCAGCAGCCACTTAGAATGTACTGGGAACAAGTTACAGGAAAATGTCACCAAAGTGCTTATCTCAGTCTAATAATGCTATTTTGACCCAAGATTTTTTTAAGAAAGTGGAAGTCAGTTTTGTCTGAAAGAAGGCATTAGGGCTCATGTATTTTGTGTTGGGCTCCTAAAACCCACTTTTAGAGACCTCACAAAGTCAGCAGCCACTTAGAATGTACTGGGAACAAGTTACAGGAAAATGTCACCAAAGTGCTTATCTCAGCCCAAAAATGCCATTTTGAGCCACGATTTTTTAAGGAAAGTGGGTGTCAGTTTTGTATGAAGGAAGGCATTGGGGCTCATGTATTTTGTGTTGGGCTCCTAAAACCCACTTTTAGAGACCTCACAAAGTCAGCAGCCACTTAGAATGTACTGGGAACAAGTTACAGGAAAATGTCACCAAAGTGCTTATCTCAGCCCAAAAATGCCATTTTGAGCCACGATTTTTTAAGGAAAGTGGGTGTCAGTTTTGTATGAAGGAAGGCATTGGGGCTCATGTATTTTGTGTTGGGCTCCTAAAACCCACTTTTAGAGACCTCACAAAGTCAGCAGCCACTTAGAATGTACTGGGAACAAGTTACAGGAAAATGTCACCAAAGTGCTTATCTCAGTCTAATAATGCTATTTTGACCCAAGATTTTTTTAAGAAAGTGGAAGTCAGTTTTGTCTGAAAGAAGGCATTAGGGCTCATGTATTTTGTGTTGGGCTCCTAAAACCCACTTTTAGAGACCTCACAAAGTCAGCAGCCACTTAGAATGTACTGGGAACAAGTTACAGGAAAATGTCACCAAAGTGCTTATCTCAGCCCAAAAATGCCATTTTGAGCCACGATTTTTTAAGGAAAGTGGGTGTCAGTTTTGTATGAAGGAAGGCATTGGGGCTCATGTATTTTGTGTTGGGCTCCTAAAACCCACTTTTAGAGACCTCACAAAGTCAGCAGCCACTTAGAATGTACTGGGAACAAGTTACAGGAAAATGTCACCAAAGTGCTTATCTCAGTCTAATAATGCTATTTTGACCCAAGATTTTTTTAAGAAAGTGGAAGTCAGTTTTGTCTGAAAGAAGGCATTAGGGCTCATGTATTTTGTGTTGGGCTCCTAAAACCCACTTTTAGAGACCTCACAAAGTCAGCAGCCACTTAGAATGTACTGGGAACAAGTTACAGGAAAATGTCACCAAAGTGCTTATCTCAGCCCAAAAATGCCATTTTGAGCCACGATTTTTTAAGGAAAGTGGGTGTCAGTTTTGTATGAAGGAAGGCATTGGGGCTCATGTATTTTGTGTTGGGCTCCTAAAACCCACTTTTAGAGACCTCACAAAGTCAGCAGCCACTTAGAATGTACTGGGAACAAGTTACAGGAAAATGTCACCAAAGTGCTTATCTCAGCCCAAAAATGCCATTTTGAGCCACGATTTTTTAAGGAAAGTGGGTGTCAGTTTTGTATGAAGGAAGGCATTGGGGCTCATGTATTTTGTGTTGGGCTCCTAAAACCCACTTTTAGAGACCTCACAAAGTCAGCAGCCACTTAGAATGTACTGGGAACAAGTTACAGGAAAATGTCACCAAAGTGCTTATCTCAGTCTAATAATGCTATTTTGACCCAAGATTTTTTTAAGAAAGTGGAAGTCAGTTTTGTCTGAAAGAAGGCATTGGGGCTCATGTATTTTGTGTTGGGCTCCTAAAACCCACTTTTAGAGACCTCACAAAGTCAGCAGCCACTTAGAATGTACTGGGAACAAGTTACAGGAAAATGTCACCAAAGTGCTTATCTCAGCCCAAAAATGCCATTTTGAGCCACGATTTTTTAAGGAAAGTGGGTGTCAGTTTTGTATGAAGGAAGGCATTGGGGCTCATGTATTTTGTGTTGGGCTCCTAAAACCCACTTTTAGAGACCTCACAAAGTCAGCAGCCACTTAGAATGTACTGGGAACAAGTTACAGGAAAATGTCACCAAAGTGCTTATCTCAGTCTAATAATGCTATTTTGACCCAAGATTTTTTTAAGAAAGTGGAAGTCAGTTTTGTCTGAAAGAAGGCATTAGGGCTCATGTATTTTGTGTTGGGCTCCTAAAACCCACTTTTAGAGACCTCACAAAGTCAGCAGCCACTTAGAATGTACTGGGAACAAGTTACAGGAAAATGTCACCAAAGTGCTTATCTCAGCCCAAAAATGCCATTTTGAGCCACGATTTTTTAAGGAAAGTGGGTGTCAGTTTTGTATGAAGGAAGGCATTGGGGCTCATGTATTTTGTGTTGGGCTCCTAAAACCCACTTTTAGAGACCTCACAAAGTCAGCAGCCACTTAGAATGTACTGGGAACAAGTTACAGGAAAATGTCACCAAAGTGCTTATCTCAGCCCAAAAATGCCATTTTGAGCCACGATTTTTTAAGGAAAGTGGGTGTCAGTTTTGTATGAAGGAAGGCATTGGGGCTCATGTATTTTGTGTTGGGCTCCTAAAACCCACTTTTAGAGACCTCACAAAGTCAGCAGCCACTTAGAATGTACTGGGAACAAGTTACAGGAAAATGTCACCAAAGTGCTTATCTCAGTCTAATAATGCTATTTTGACCCAAGATTTTTTTAAGAAAGTGGAAGTCAGTTTTGTCTGAAAGAAGGCATTAGGGCTCATGTATTTTGTGTTGGGCTCCTAAAACCCACTTTTAGAGACCTCACAAAGTCAGCAGCCACTTAGAATGTACTGGGAACAAGTTACAGGAAAATGTCACCAAAGTGCTTATCTCAGCCCAAAAATGCCATTTTGAGCCACGATTTTTTAAGGAAAGTGGGTGTCAGTTTTGTATGAAGGAAGGCATTGGGGCTCATGTATTTTGTGTTGGGCTCCTAAAACCCACTTTTAGAGACCTCACAAAGTCAGCAGCCACTTAGAATGTACTGGGAACAAGTTACAGGAAAATGTCACCAAAGTGCTTATCTCAGTCTAATAATGCTATTTTGACCCAAGATTTTTTTAAGAAAGTGGAAGTCAGTTTTGTCTGAAAGAAGGCATTAGGGCTCATGTATTTTGTGTTGGGCTCCTAAAACCCACTTTTAGAGACCTCACAAAGTCAGCAGCCACTTAGAATGTACTGGGAACAAGTTACAGGAAAATGTCACCAAAGTGCTTATCTCAGCCCAAAAATGCCATTTTGAGCCACGATTTTTTAAGGAAAGTGGGTGTCAGTTTTGTATGAAGGAAGGCATTGGGGCTCATGTATTTTGTGTTGGGCTCCTAAAACCCACTTTTAGAGACCTCACAAAGTCAGCAGCCACTTAGAATGTACTGGGAACAAGTTACAGGAAAATGTCACCAAAGTGCTTATCTCAGCCCAAAAATGCCATTTTGAGCCACGATTTTTTAAGGAAAGTGGGTGTCAGTTTTGTATGAAGGAAGGCATTGGGGCTCATGTATTTTGTGTTGGGCTCCTAAAACCCACTTTTAGAGACCTCACAAAGTCAGCAGCCACTTAGAATGTACTGGGAACAAGTTACAGGAAAATGTCACCAAAGTGCTTATCTCAGTCTAATAATGCTATTTTGACCCAAGATTTTTTAAGAAAGTGGAAGTCAGTTTTGTCTGAAAGAAGGCATTAGGGCTCATGTATTTTGTGTTGGGCTCCTAAAACCCACTTTTAGAGACCTCACAAAGTCAGCAGCCACTTAGAATGTACTGGGAACAAGTTACAGGAAAATGTCACCAAAGTGCTTATCTCAGCCCAAAAATGCCATTTTGAGCCACGATTTTTTAAGGAAAGTGGGTGTCAGTTTTGTATGAAGGAAGGCATTGGGGCTCATGTATTTTGTGTTGGGCTCCTAAAACCCACTTTTAGAGACCTCACAAAGTCAGCAGCCACTTAGAATGTACTGGGAACAAGTTACAGGAAAATGTCACCAAAGTGCTTATCTCAGTCTAATAATGCTATTTTGACCCAAGATTTTTTTAAGAAAGTGGAAGTCAGTTTTGTCTGAAAGAAGGCATTAGGGCTCATGTATTTTGTGTTGGGCTCCTAAAACCCACTTTTAGAGACCTCACAAAGTCAGCAGCCACTTAGAATGTACTGGGAACAAGTTACAGGAAAATGTCACCAAAGTGCTTATCTCAGCCCAAAAATGCCATTTTGAGCCACGATTTTTTAAGGAAAGTGGGTGTCAGTTTTGTATGAAGGAAGGCATTGGGGCTCATGTATTTTGTGTTGGGCTCCTAAAACCCACTTTTAGAGACCTCACAAAGTCAGCAGCCACTTAGAATGTACTGGGAACAAGTTACAGGAAAATGTCACCAAAGTGCTTATCTCAGTCTAATAATGCTATTTTGACCCAAGATTTTTTTAAGAAAGTGGAAGTCAGTTTTGTCTGAAAGAAGGCATTAGGGCTCATGTATTTTGTGTTGGGCTCCTAAAACCCAATTTTACAGACCTCACAAAGTCAGCAGCCACTTAAAATGTACTGGGAACAAGTTACAGGAAAATGTCACCAAAGTGCTTATCTCAGCCCAAAAATGCTATTTTGAACCACGATTTTTTAAAGAAAGTGGGTGTCAGTTCTGTCTGAAGGAAGGCATTAGGGCTCATGTATTTTGTGTTGGGCTCCTAAAACCCACTTTTAGAGACCTCACAAAGTCAGCAGCCACTTAGAATGTACTGGGAACAAGTTACAGGAAAATGTCACCAAAGTGCTTATCTCAGCCCAAAAATGCCATTTTGAGCCACGATTTTTTAAGGAAAGTGGGTGTCAGTTTTGTATGAAGGAAGGCATTGGGGCTCATGTATTTTGTGTTGGGCTCCTAAAACCCACTTTTAGAGACCTCACAAAGTCAGCAGCCACTTAGAATGTACTGGGAACAAGTTACAGGAAAATGTCACCAAAGTGCTTATCTCAGTCTAATAATGCTATTTTGACCCAAGATTTTTTTAAGAAAGTGGAAGTCAGTTTTGTCTGAAAGAAGGCATTAGGGCTCATGTATTTTGTGTTGGGCTCCTAAAACCCACTTTTAGAGACCTCACAAAGTCAGCAGCCACTTAGAATGTACTGGGAACAAGTTACAGGAAAATGTCACCAAAGTGCTTATCTCAGCCCAAAAATGCCATTTTGAGCCACGATTTTTTAAGGAAAGTGGGTGTCAGTTTTGTATGAAGGAAGGCATTGGGGCTCATGTATTTTGTGTTGGGCTCCTAAAACCCACTTTTAGAGACCTCACAAAGTCAGCAGCCACTTAGAATGTACTGGGAACAAGTTACAGGAAAATGTCACCAAAGTGCTTATCTCAGCCCAAAAATGCCATTTTGAGCCACGATTTTTTAAGGAAAGTGGGTGTCAGTTTTGTATGAAGGAAGGCATTGGGGCTCATGTATTTTGTGTTGGGCTCCTAAAACCCACTTTTAGAGACCTCACAAAGTCAGCAGCCACTTAGAATGTACTGGGAACAAGTTACAGGAAAATGTCACCAAAGTGCTTATCTCAGCCCAAAAATGCCATTTTGAGCCACGATTTTTTAAGGAAAGTGGGTGTCAGTTTTGTATGAAGGAAGGCATTGGGGCTCATGTATTTTGTGTTGGGCTCCTAAAACCCACTTTTAGAGACCTCACAAAGTCAGCAGCCACTTAGAATGTACTGGGAACAAGTTACAGGAAAATGTCACCAAAGTGCTTATCTCAGTCTAATAATGCTATTTTGACCCAAGATTTTTTTAAGAAAGTGGAAGTCAGTTTTGTCTGAAAGAAGGCATTAGGGCTCATGTATTTTGTGTTGGGCTCCTAAAACCCACTTTTAGAGACCTCACAAAGTCAGCAGCCACTTAGAATGTACTGGGAACAAGTTACAGGAAAATGTCACCAAAGTGCTTATCTCAGCCCAAAAATGCCATTTTGAGCCACGATTTTTTAAGGAAAGTGGGTGTCAGTTTTGTATGAAGGAAGGCATTGGGGCTCATGTATTTTGTGTTGGGCTCCTAAAACCCACTTTTAGAGACCTCACAAAGTCAGCAGCCACTTAGAATGTACTGGGAACAAGTTACAGGAAAATGTCACCAAAGTGCTTATCTCAGTCTAATAATGCTATTTTGACCCAAGATTTTTTTAAGAAAGTGGAAGTCAGTTTTGTCTGAAAGAAGGCATTAGGGCTCATGTATTTTGTGTTGGGCTCCTAAAACCCACTTTTAGAGACCTCACAAAGTCAGCAGCCACTTAGAATGTACTGGGAACAAGTTACAGGAAAATGTCACCAAAGTGCTTATCTCAGCCCAAAAATGCCATTTTGAGCCACGATTTTTTAAGGAAAGTGGGTGTCAGTTTTGTATGAAGGAAGGCATTGGGGCTCATGTATTTTGTGTTGGGCTCCTAAAACCCACTTTTAGAGACCTCACAAAGTCAGCAGCCACTTAGAATGTACTGGGAACAAGTTACAGGAAAATGTCACCAAAGTGCTTATCTCAGTCTAATAATGCTATTTTGACCCAAGATTTTTTTAAGAAAGTGGAAGTCAGTTTTGTCTGAAAGAAGGCATTAGGGCTCATGTATTTTGTGTTGGGCTCCTAAAACCCAATTTTACAGACCTCACAAAGTCAGCAGCCACTTAAAATGTACTGGGAACAAGTTACAGGAAAATGTCACCAAAGTGCTTATCTCAGCCCAAAAATGCTATTTTGAACCACGATTTTTTAAAGAAAGTGGGTGTCAGTTCTGTCTGAAGGAAGGCATTAGGGCTCATGTATTTTGTGTTGGGCTCCTAAAACCCACTTTTAGAGACCTCACAAAGTCAGCAGCCACTTAGAATGTACTGGGAACAAGTTACAGGAAAATGTCACCAAAGTGCTTATCTCAGCCCAAAAATGCCATTTTGAGCCACGATTTTTTAAGGAAAGTGGGTGTCAGTTTTGTATGAAGGAAGGCATTGGGGCTCATGTATTTTGTGTTGGGCTCCTAAAACCCACTTTTAGAGACCTCACAAAGTCAGCAGCCACTTAGAATGTACTGGGAACAAGTTACAGGAAAATGTCACCAAAGTGCTTATCTCAGTCTAATAATGCTATTTTGACCCAAGATTTTTTTAAGAAAGTGGAAGTCAGTTTTGTCTGAAAGAAGGCATTAGGGCTCATGTATTTTGTGTTGGGCTCCTAAAACCCACTTTTAGAGACCTCACAAAGTCAGCAGCCACTTAGAATGTACTGGGAACAAGTTACAGGAAAATGTCACCAAAGTGCTTATCTCAGCCCAAAAATGCCATTTTGAGCCACGATTTTTTAAGGAAAGTGGGTGTCAGTTTTGTATGAAGGAAGGCATTGGGGCTCATGTATTTTGTGTTGGGCTCCTAAAACCCACTTTTAGAGACCTCACAAAGTCAGCAGCCACTTAGAATGTACTGGGAACAAGTTACAGGAAAATGTCACCAAAGTGCTTATCTCAGCCCAAAAATGCCATTTTGAGCCACGATTTTTTAAGGAAAGTGGGTGTCAGTTTTGTATGAAGGAAGGCATTGGGGCTCATGTATTTTGTGTTGGGCTCCTAAAACCCACTTTTAGAGACCTCACAAAGTCAGCAGCCACTTAGAATGTACTGGGAACAAGTTACAGGAAAATGTCACCAAAGTGCTTATCTCAGTCTAATAATGCTATTTTGACCCAAGATTTTTTTAAGAAAGTGGAAGTCAGTTTTGTCTGAAAGAAGGCATTAGGGCTCATGTATTTTGTGTTGGGCTCCTAAAACCCACTTTTAGAGACCTCACAAAGTCAGCAGCCACTTAGAATGTACTGGGAACAAGTTACAGGAAAATGTCACCAAAGTGCTTATCTCAGCCCAAAAATGCCATTTTGAGCCACGATTTTTTAAGGAAAGTGGGTGTCAGTTTTGTATGAAGGAAGGCATTGGGGCTCATGTATTTTGTGTTGGGCTCCTAAAACCCACTTTTAGAGACCTCACAAAGTCAGCAGCCACTTAGAATGTACTGGGAACAAGTTACAGGAAAATGTCACCAAAGTGCTTATCTCAGTCTAATAATGCTATTTTGACCCAAGATTTTTTTAAGAAAGTGGAAGTCAGTTTTGTCTGAAAGAAGGCATTAGGGCTCATGTATTTTGTGTTGGGCTCCTAAAACCCACTTTTAGAGACCTCACAAAGTCAGCAGCCACTTAGAATGTACTGGGAACAAGTTACAGGAAAATGTCACCAAAGTGCTTATCTCAGCCCAAAAATGCCATTTTGAGCCACGATTTTTTAAGGAAAGTGGGTGTCAGTTTTGTATGAAGGAAGGCATTGGGGCTCATGTATTTTGTGTTGGGCTCCTAAAACCCACTTTTAGAGACCTCACAAAGTCAGCAGCCACTTAGAATGTACTGGGAACAAGTTACAGGAAAATGTCACCAAAGTGCTTATCTCAGTCTAATAATGCTATTTTGACCCAAGATTTTTTTAAGAAAGTGGAAGTCAGTTTTGTCTGAAAGAAGGCATTAGGGCTCATGTATTTTGTGTTGGGCTCCTAAAACCCACTTTTAGAGACCTCACAAAGTCAGCAGCCACTTAGAATGTACTGGGAACAAGTTACAGGAAAATGTCACCAAAGTGCTTATCTCAGCCCAAAAATGCCATTTTGAGCCACGATTTTTTAAGGAAAGTGGGTGTCAGTTTTGTATGAAGGAAGGCATTGGGGCTCATGTATTTTGTGTTGGGCTCCTAAAACCCACTTTTAGAGACCTCACAAAGTCAGCAGCCACTTAGAATGTACTGGGAACAAGTTACAGGAAAATGTCACCAAAGTGCTTATCTCAGTCTAATAATGCTATTTTGACCCAAGATTTTTTTAAGAAAGTGGAAGTCAGTTTTGTCTGAAAGAAGGCATTAGGGCTCATGTATTTTGTGTTGGGCTCCTAAAACCCAATTTTACAGACCTCACAAAGTCAGCAGCCACTTAAAATGTACTGGGAACAAGTTACAGGAAAATGTCACCAAAGTGCTTATCTCAGCCCAAAAATGCTATTTTGAACCACGATTTTTTAAAGAAAGTGGGTGTCAGTTCTGTCTGAAGGAAGGCATTAGGGCTCATGTATTTTGTGTTGGGCTCCTAAAACCCACTTTTAGAGACCTCACAAAGTCAGCAGCCACTTAGAATGTACTGGGAACAAGTTACAGGAAAATGTCACCAAAGTGCTTATCTCAGCCCAAAAATGCCATTTTGAGCCACGATTTTTTAAGGAAAGTGGGTGTCAGTTTTGTATGAAGGAAGGCATTGGGGCTCATGTATTTTGTGTTGGGCTCCTAAAACCCACTTTTATAGACCTCACAAAGTCAGCAGCCACTTAGAATGTACTGGGAACAAGTTACAGGAAAATGTCACCAAAGTGCTTATCTCAGTCTAATAATGCTATTTTGACCCAAGATTTTTTTAAGAAAGTGGAAGTCAGTTTTGTCTGAAAGAAGGCATTAGGGCTCATGTATTTTGTGTTGGGCTCCTAAAACCCACTTTTAGAGACCTCACAAAGTCAGCAGCCACTTAGAATGTACTGGGAACAAGTTACAGGAAAATGTCACCAAAGTGCTTATCTCAGCCCAAAAATGCCATTTTGAGCCACGATTTTTTAAGGAAAGTGGGTGTCAGTTTTGTATGAAGGAAGGCATTGGGGCTCATGTATTTTGTGTTGGGCTCCTAAAACCCACTTTTAGAGACCTCACAAAGTCAGCAGCCACTTAGAATGTACTGGGAACAAGTTACAGGAAAATGTCACCAAAGTGCTTATCTCAGCCCAAAAATGCCATTTTGAGCCACGATTTTTTAAGGAAAGTGGGTGTCAGTTTTGTATGAAGGAAGGCATTGGGGCTCATGTATTTTGTGTTGGGCTCCTAAAACCCACTTTTAGAGACCTCACAAAGTCAGCAGCCACTTAGAATGTACTGGGAACAAGTTACAGGAAAATGTCACCAAAGTGCTTATCTCAGTCTAATAATGCTATTTTGACCCAAGATTTTTTTGAGAAAGTGGAAGTCAGTTTTGTCTGAAAGAAGGCATTAGGGCTCATGTATTTTGTGTTGGGCTCCTAAAACCCAATTTTACAGACCTCACAAAGTCAGCAGCCACTTAAAATGTACTGGGAACAAGTTACAGGAAAATGTCACCAAAGTGCTTATCTCAGCCCAAAAATGCTATTTTGAACCACGATTTTTTAAAGAAAGTGGGTGTCAGTTCTGTCTGAAGGAAGGCATTAGGGCTCATGTATTTTGTGTTGGGCTCCTAAAACCCACTTTTAGAGACCTCACAAAGTCAGCAGCCACTTAGAATGTACTGGGAACAAGTTACAGGAAAATGTCACCAAAGTGCTTATCTCAGCCCAAAAATGCCATTTTGAGCCACGATTTTTTAAGGAAAGTGGGTGTCAGTTTTGTATGAAGGAAGGCATTGGGGCTCATGTATTTTGTGTTGGGCTCCTAAAACCCACTTTTAGAGACCTCACAAAGTCAGCAGCCACTTAGAATGTACTGGGAACAAGTTACAGGAAAATGTCACCAAAGTGCTTATCTCAGTCTAATAATGCTATTTTGACCCAAGATTTTTTTAAGAAAGTGGAAGTCAGTTTTGTCTGAAAGAAGGCATTAGGGCTCATGTATTTTGTGTTGGGCTCCTAAAACCCACTTTTAGAGACCTCACAAAGTCAGCAGCCACTTAGAATGTACTGGGAACAAGTTACAGGAAAATGTCACCAAAGTGCTTATCTCAGCCCAAAAATGCCATTTTGAGCCACGATTTTTTAAGGAAAGTGGGTGTCAGTTTTGTATGAAGGAAGGCATTGGGGCTCATGTATTTTGTGTTGGGCTCCTAAAACCCACTTTTAGAGACCTCACAAAGTCAGCAGCCACTTAGAATGTACTGGGAACAAGTTACAGGAAAATGTCACCAAAGTGCTTATCTCAGTCTAATAATGCTATTTTGACCCAAGATTTTTTTAAGAAAGTGGAAGTCAGTTTTGTCTGAAAGAAGGCATTAGGGCTCATGTATTTTGTGTTGGGCTCCTAAAACCCACTTTTAGAGACCTCACAAAGTCAGCAGCCACTTAGAATGTACTGGGAACAAGTTACAGGAAAATGTCACCAAAGTGCTTATCTCAGCCCAAAAATGCCATTTTGAGCCACGATTTTTTAAGGAAAGTGGGTGTCAGTTTTGTATGAAGGAAGGCATTGGGGCTCATGTATTTTGTGTTGGGCTCCTAAAACCCACTTTTAGAGACCTCACAAAGTCAGCAGCCACTTAGAATGTACTGGGAACAAGTTACAGGAAAATGTCACCAAAGTGCTTATCTCAGCCCAAAAATGCCATTTTGAGCCACGATTTTTTAAGGAAAGTGGGTGTCAGTTTTGTATGAAGGAAGGCATTGGGGCTCATGTATTTTGTGTTGGGCTCCTAAAACCCACTTTTAGAGACCTCACAAAGTCAGCAGCCACTTAGAATGTACTGGGAACAAGTTACAGGAAAATGTCACCAAAGTGCTTATCTCAGTCTAATAATGCTATTTTGACCCAAGATTTTTTTAAGAAAGTGGAAGTCAGTTTTGTCTGAAAGAAGGCATTAGGGCTCATGTATTTTGTGTTGGGCTCCTAAAACCCACTTTTAGAGACCTCACAAAGTCAGCAGCCACTTAGAATGTACTGGGAACAAGTTACAGGAAAATGTCACCAAAGTGCTTATCTCAGCCCAAAAATGCCATTTTGAGCCACGATTTTTTAAGGAAAGTGGGTGTCAGTTTTGTATGAAGGAAGGCATTGGGGCTCATGTATTTTGTGTTGGGCTCCTAAAACCCACTTTTAGAGACCTCACAAAGTCAGCAGCCACTTAGAATGTACTGGGAACAAGTTACAGGAAAATGTCACCAAAGTGCTTATCTCAGTCTAATAATGCTATTTTGACCCAAGATTTTTTTAAGAAAGTGGAAGTCAGTTTTGTCTGAAAGAAGGCATTAGGGCTCATGTATTTTGTGTTGGGCTCCTAAAACCCACTTTTAGAGACCTCACAAAGTCAGCAGCCACTTAGAATGTACTGGGAACAAGTTACAGGAAAATGTCACCAAAGTGCTTATCTCAGCCCAAAAATGCCATTTTGAGCCACGATTTTTTAAGGAAAGTGGGTGTCAGTTTTGTATGAAGGAAGGCTTTGGGGCTCATGTATTTTGTGTTGGGCTCCTAAAACCCACTTTTAGAGACCTCACAAAGTCAGCAGCCACTTAGAATGTACTGGGAACAAGTTACAGGAAAATGTCACCAAAGTGCTTATCTCAGTCTAATAATGCTATTTTGACCCAAGATTTTTTTAAGAAAGTGGAAGTCAGTTTTGTCTGAAAGAAGGCATTAGGGCTCATGTATTTTGTGTTGGGCTCCTAAAACCCAATTTTACAGACCTCACAAAGTCAGCAGCCACTTAAAATGTACTGGGAACAAGTTACAGGAAAATGTCACCAAAGTGCTTATCTCAGCCCAAAAATGCTATTTTGAACCACGATTTTTTAAAGAAAGTGGGTGTCAGTTCTGTCTGAAGGAAGGCATTAGGGCTCATGTATTTTGTGTTGGGCTCCTAAAACCCACTTTTAGAGACCTCACAAAGTCAGCAGCCACTTAGAATGTACTGGGAACAAGTTACAGGAAAATGTCACCAAAGTGCTTATCTCAGCCCAAAAATGCCATTTTGAGCCACGATTTTTTAAGGAAAGTGGGTGTCAGTTTTGTATGAAGGAAGGCATTGGGGCTCATGTATTTTGTGTTGGGCTCCTAAAACCCACTTTTAGAGACCTCACAAAGTCAGCAGCCACTTAGAATGTACTGGGAACAAGTTACAGGAAAATGTCACCAAAGTGCTTATCTCAGTCTAATAATGCTATTTTGACCCAAGATTTTTTTAAGAAAGTGGAAGTCAGTTTTGTCTGAAAGAAGGCATTAGGGCTCATGTATTTTGTGTTGGGCTCCTAAAACCCACTTTTAGAGACCTCACAAAGTCAGCAGCCACTTAGAATGTACTGGGAACAAGTTACAGGAAAATGTCACCAAAGTGCTTATCTCAGCCCAAAAATGCCATTTTGAGCCACGATTTTTTAAGGAAAGTGGGTGTCAGTTTTGTATGAAGGAAGGCATTGGGGCTCATGTATTTTGTGTTGGGCTCCTAAAACCCACTTTTAGAGACCTCACAAAGTCAGCAGCCACTTAGAATGTACTGGGAACAAGTTACAGGAAAATGTCACCAAAGTGCTTATCTCAGCCCAAAAATGCCATTTTGAGCCACGATTTTTTAAGGAAAGTGGGTGTCAGTTTTGTATGAAGGAAGGCATTGGGGCTCATGTATTTTGTGTTGGGCTCCTAAAACCCAATTTTACAGACCTCACAAAGTCAGCAGCCACTTAAAATGTACTGGGAACAAGTTACAGGAAAATGTCACCAAAGTGCTTATCTCAGCCCAAAAATGCTATTTTGAACCACGATTTTTTAAAGAAAGTGGGTGTCAGTTCTGTCTGAAGGAAGGCATTAGGGCTCATGTATTTTGTGTTGGGCTCCTAAAACCCACTTTTAGAGACCTCACAAAGTCAGCAGCCACTTAGAATGTACTGGGAACAAGTTACAGGAAAATGTCACCAAAGTGCTTATCTCAGCCCAAAAATGCCATTTTGAGCCACGATTTTTTAAGGAAAGTGGGTGTCAGTTTTGTATGAAGGAAGGCATTGGGGCTCATGTATTTTGTGTTGGGCTCCTAAAACCCACTTTTAGAGACCTCACAAAGTCAGCAGCCACTTAGAATGTACTGGGAACAAGTTACAGGAAAATGTCACCAAAGTGCTTATCTCAGTCTAATAATGCTATTTTGACCCAAGATTTTTTTAAGAAAGTGGAAGTCAGTTTTGTCTGAAAGAAGGCATTAGGGCTCATGTATTTTGTGTTGGGCTCCTAAAACCCACTTTTAGAGACCTCACAAAGTCAGCAGCCACTTAGAATGTACTGGGAACAAGTTACAGGAAAATGTCACCAAAGTGCTTATCTCAGCCCAAAAATGCCATTTTGAGCCACGATTTTTTAAGGAAAGTGGGTGTCAGTTTTGTATGAAGGAAGGCATTGGGGCTCATGTATTTTGTGTTGGGCTCCTAAAACCCACTTTTAGAGACCTCACAAAGTCAGCAGCCACTTAGAATGTACTGGGAACAAGTTACAGGAAAATGTCACCAAAGTGCTTATCTCAGCCCAAAAATGCCATTTTGAGCCACGATTTTTTAAGGAAAGTGGGTGTCAGTTTTGTATGAAGGAAGGCATTGGGGCTCATGTATTTTGTGTTGGGCTCCTAAAACCCACTTTTAGAGACCTCACAAAGTCAGCAGCCACTTAGAATGTACTGGGAACAAGTTACAGGAAAATGTCACCAAAGTGCTTATCTCAGTCTAATAATGCTATTTTGACCCAAGATTTTTTTAAGAAAGTGGAAGTCAGTTTTGTCTGAAAGAAGGCATTAGGGCTCATGTATTTTGTGTTGGGCTCCTAAAACCCACTTTTAGAGACCTCACAAAGTCAGCAGCCACTTAGAATGTACTGGGAACAAGTTACAGGAAAATGTCACCAAAGTGCTTATCTCAGCCCAAAAATGCCATTTTGAGCCACGATTTTTTAAGGAAAGTGGGTGTCAGTTTTGTATGAAGGAAGGCATTGGGGCTCATGTATTTTGTGTTGGGCTCCTAAAACCCACTTTTAGAGACCTCACAAAGTCAGCAGCCACTTAGAATGTACTGGGAACAAGTTACAGGAAAATGTCACCAAAGTGCTTATCTCAGTCTAATAATGCTATTTTGACCCAAGATTTTTTTAAGAAAGTGGAAGTCAGTTTTGTCTGAAAGAAGGCATTAGGGCTCATGTATTTTGTGTTGGGCTCCTAAAACCCACTTTTAGAGACCTCACAAAGTCAGCAGCCACTTAGAATGTACTGGGAACAAGTTACAGGAAAATGTCACCAAAGTGCTTATCTCAGCCCAAAAATGCCATTTTGAGCCACGATTTTTTAAGGAAAGTGGGTGTCAGTTTTGTATGAAGGAAGGCATTGGGGCTCATGTATTTTGTGTTGGGCTCCTAAAACCCACTTTTAGAGACCTCACAAAGTCAGCAGCCACTTAGAATGTACTGGGAACAAGTTACAGGAAAATGTCACCAAAGTGCTTATCTCAGTCTAATAATGCTATTTTGACCCAAGATTTTTTTAAGAAAGTGGAAGTCAGTTTTGTCTGAAAGAAGGCATTAGGGCTCATGTATTTTGTGTTGGGCTCCTAAAACCCACTTTTAGAGACCTCACAAAGTCAGCAGCCACTTAGAATGTACTGGGAACAAGTTACAGGAAAATGTCACCAAAGTGCTTATCTCAGCCCAAAAATGCCATTTTGAGCCACGATTTTTTAAGGAAAGTGGGTGTCAGTTTTGTATGAAGGAAGGCATTGGGGCTCATGTATTTTGTGTTGGGCTCCTAAAACCCACTTTTAGAGACCTCACAAAGTCAGCAGCCACTTAGAATGTACTGGGAACAAGTTACAGGAAAATGTCACCAAAGTGCTTATCTCAGTCTAATAATGCTATTTTGACCCAAGATTTTTTTAAGAAAGTGGAAGTCAGTTTTGTCTGAAAGAAGGCATTAGGGCTCATGTATTTTGTGTTGGGCTCCTAAAACCCAATTTTACAGACCTCACAAAGTCAGCAGCCACTTAAAATGTACTGGGAACAAGTTACAGGAAAATGTCACCAAAGTGCTTATCTCAGCCCAAAAATGCTATTTTGAACCACGATTTTTTAAAGAAAGTGGGTGTCAGTTCTGTCTGAAGGAAGGCATTAGGGCTCATGTATTTTGTGTTGGGCTCCTAAAACCCACTTTTAGAGACCTCACAAAGTCAGCAGCCACTTAGAATGTACTGGGAACAAGTTACAGGAAAATGTCACCAAAGTGCTTATCTCAGCCCAAAAATGCCATTTTGAGCCACGATTTTTTAAGGAAAGTGGGTGTCAGTTTTGTATGAAGGAAGGCATTGGGGCTCATGTATTTTGTGTTGGGCTCCTAAAACCCACTTTTAGAGACCTCACAAAGTCAGCAGCCACTTAGAATGTACTGGGAACAAGTTACAGGAAAATGTCACCAAAGTGCTTATCTCAGTCTAATAATGCTATTTTGACCCAAGATTTTTTTAAGAAAGTGGAAGTCAGTTTTGTCTGAAAGAAGGCATTAGGGCTCATGTATTTTGTGTTGGGCTCCTAAAACCCACTTTTAGAGACCTCACAAAGTCAGCAGCCACTTAGAATGTACTGGGAACAAGTTACAGGAAAATGTCACCAAAGTGCTTATCTCAGCCCAAAAATGCCATTTTGAGCCACGATTTTTTAAGGAAAGTGGGTGTCAGTTTTGTATGAAGGAAGGCATTGGGGCTCATGTATTTTGTGTTGGGCTCCTAAAACCCACTTTTAGAGACCTCACAAAGTCAGCAGCCACTTAGAATGTACTGGGAACAAGTTACAGGAAAATGTCACCAAAGTGCTTATCTCAGCCCAAAAATGCCATTTTGAGCCACGATTTTTTAAGGAAAGTGGGTGTCAGTTTTGTATGAAGGAAGGCATTGGGGCTCATGTATTTTGTGTTGGGCTCCTAAAACCCACTTTTAGAGACCTCACAAAGTCAGCAGCCACTTAGAATGTACTGGGAACAAGTTACAGGAAAATGTCACCAAAGTGCTTATCTCAGTCTAATAATGCTATTTTGACCCAAGATTTTTTTAAGAAAGTGGAAGTCAGTTTTGTCTGAAAGAAGGCATTAGGGCTCATGTATTTTGTGTTGGGCTCCTAAAACCCAATTTTACAGACCTCACAAAGTCAGCAGCCACTTAAAATGTACTGGGAACAAGTTACAGGAAAATGTCACCAAAGTGCTTATCTCAGCCCAAAAATGCTATTTTGAACCACGATTTTTTAAAGAAAGTGGGTGTCAGTTCTGTCTGAAGGAAGGCATTAGGGCTCATGTATTTTGTGTTGGGCTCCTAAAACCCACTTTTAGAGACCTCACAAAGTCAGCAGCCACTTAGAATGTACTGGGAACAAGTTACAGGAAAATGTCACCAAAGTGCTTATCTCAGCCCAAAAATGCCATTTTGAGCCACGATTTTTTAAGGAAAGTGGGTGTCAGTTTTGTATGAAGGAAGGCATTGGGGCTCATGTATTTTGTGTTGGGCTCCTAAAACCCACTTTTAGAGACCTCACAAAGTCAGCAGCCACTTAGAATGTACTGGGAACAAGTTACAGGAAAATGTCACCAAAGTGCTTATCTCAGTCTAATAATGCTATTTTGACCCAAGATTTTTTTAAGAAAGTGGAAGTCAGTTTTGTCTGAAAGAAGGCATTAGGGCTCATGTATTTTGTGTTGGGCTCCTAAAACCCACTTTTAGAGACCTCACAAAGTCAGCAGCCACTTAGAATGTACTGGGAACAAGTTACAGGAAAATGTCACCAAAGTGCTTATCTCAGCCCAAAAATGCCATTTTGAGCCACGATTTTTTAAGGAAAGTGGGTGTCAGTTTTGTATGAAGGAAGGCATTGGGGCTCATGTATTTTGTGTTGGGCTCCTAAAACCCACTTTTAGAGACCTCACAAAGTCAGCAGCCACTTAGAATGTACTGGGAACAAGTTACAGGAAAATGTCACCAAAGTGCTTATCTCAGCCCAAAAATGCCATTTTGAGCCACGATTTTTTAAGGAAAGTGGGTGTCAGTTTTGTATGAAGGAAGGCATTGGGGCTCATGTATTTTGTGTTGGGCTCCTAAAACCCACTTTTAGAGACCTCACAAAGTCAGCAGCCACTTAGAATGTACTGGGAACAAGTTACAGGAAAATGTCACCAAAGTGCTTATCTCAGTCTAATAATGCTATTTTGACCCAAGATTTTTTTAAGAAAGTGGAAGTCAGTTTTGTCTGAAAGAAGGCATTAGGGCTCATGTATTTTGTGTTGGGCTCCTAAAACCCACTTTTAGAGACCTCACAAAGTCAGCAGCCACTTAGAATGTACTGGGAACAAGTTACAGGAAAATGTCACCAAAGTGCTTATCTCAGCCCAAAAATGCCATTTTGAGCCACGATTTTTTAAGGAAAGTGGGTGTCAGTTTTGTATGAAGGAAGGCATTGGGGCTCATGTATTTTGTGTTGGGCTCCTAAAACCCACTTTTAGAGACCTCACAAAGTCAGCAGCCACTTAGAATGTACTGGGAACAAGTTACAGGAAAATGTCACCAAAGTGCTTATCTCAGTCTAATAATGCTATTTTGACCCAAGATTTTTTTAAGAAAGTGGAAGTCAGTTTTGTCTGAAAGAAGGCATTAGGGCTCATGTATTTTGTGTTGGGCTCCTAAAACCCACTTTTAGAGACCTCACAAAGTCAGCAGCCACTTAGAATGTACTGGGAACAAGTTACAGGAAAATGTCACCAAAGTGCTTATCTCAGCCCAAAAATGCCATTTTGAGCCACGATTTTTTAAGGAAAGTGGGTGTCAGTTTTGTATGAAGGAAGGCATTGGGGCTCATGTATTTTGTGTTGGGCTCCTAAAACCCACTTTTAGAGACCTCACAAAGTCAGCAGCCACTTAGAATGTACTGGGAACAAGTTACAGGAAAATGTCACCAAAGTGCTTATCTCAGTCTAATAATGCTATTTTGACCCAAGATTTTTTTAAGAAAGTGGAAGTCAGTTTTGTCTGAAAGAAGGCATTAGGGCTCATGTATTTTGTGTTGGGCTCCTAAAACCCACTTTTAGAGACCTCACAAAGTCAGCAGCCACTTAGAATGTACTGGGAACAAGTTACAGGAAAATGTCACCAAAGTGCTTATCTCAGCCCAAAAATGCCATTTTGAGCCACGATTTTTTAAGGAAAGTGGGTGTCAGTTTTGTATGAAGGAAGGCATTGGGGCTCATGTATTTTGTGTTGGGCTCCTAAAACCCACTTTTAGAGACCTCACAAAGTCAGCAGCCACTTAGAATGTACTGGGAACAAGTTACAGGAAAATGTCACCAAAGTGCTTATCTCAGTCTAATAATGCTATTTTGACCCAAGATTTTTTTAAGAAAGTGGAAGTCAGTTTTGTCTGAAAGAAGGCATTAGGGCTCATGTATTTTGTGTTGGGCTCCTAAAACCCACTTTTAGAGACCTCACAAAGTCAGCAGCCACTTAGAATGTACTGGGAACAAGTTACAGGAAAATGTCACCAAAGTGCTTATCTCAGCCCAAAAATGCCATTTTGAGCCACGATTTTTTAAGGAAAGTGGGTGTCAGTTTTGTATGAAGGAAGGCATTGGGGCTCATGTATTTTGTGTTGGGCTCCTAAAACCCACTTTTAGAGACCTCACAAAGTCAGCAGCCACTTAGAATGTACTGGGAACAAGTTACAGGAAAATGTCACCAAAGTGCTTATCTCAGTCTAATAATGCTATTTTGACCCAAGATTTTTTTAAGAAAGTGGAAGTCAGTTTTGTCTGAAAGAAGGCATTAGGGCTCATGTATTTTGTGTTGGGCTCCTAAAACCCACTTTTAGAGACCTCACAAAGTCAGCAGCCACTTAGAATGTACTGGGAACAAGTTACAGGAAAATGTCACCAAAGTGCTTATCTCAGCCCAAAAATGCCATTTTGAGCCACGATTTTTTAAGGAAAGTGGGTGTCAGTTTTGTATGAAGGAAGGCATTGGGGCTCATGTATTTTGTGTTGGGCTCCTAAAACCCACTTTTAGAGACCTCACAAAGTCAGCAGCCACTTAGAATGTACTGGGAACAAGTTACAGGAAAATGTCACCAAAGTGCTTATCTCAGTCTAATAATGCTATTTTGACCCAAGATTTTTTTAAGAAAGTGGAAGTCAGTTTTGTCTGAAAGAAGGCATTAGGGCTCATGTATTTTGTGTTGGGCTCCTAAAACCCACTTTTAGAGACCTCACAAAGTCAGCAGCCACTTAGAATGTACTGGGAACAAGTTACAGGAAAATGTCACCAAAGTGCTTATCTCAGCCCAAAAATGCCATTTTGAGCCACGATTTTTTAAGGAAAGTGGGTGTCAGTTTTGTATGAAGGAAGGCATTGGGGCTCATGTATTTTGTGTTGGGCTCCTAAAACCCACTTTTAGAGACCTCACAAAGTCAGCAGCCACTTAGAATGTACTGGGAACAAGTTACAGGAAAATGTCACCAAAGTGCTTATCTCAGTCTAATAATGCTATTTTGACCCAAGATTTTTTTAAGAAAGTGGAAGTCAGTTTTGTCTGAAAGAAGGCATTAGGGCTCATGTATTTTGTGTTGGGCTCCTAAAACCCACTTTTAGAGACCTCACAAAGTCAGCAGCCACTTAGAATGTACTGGGAACAAGTTACAGGAAAATGTCACCAAAGTGCTTATCTCAGCCCAAAAATGCCATTTTGAGCCACGATTTTTTAAGGAAAGTGGGTGTCAGTTTTGTATGAAGGAAGGCATTGGGGCTCATGTATTTTGTGTTGGGCTCCTAAAACCCACTTTTAGAGACCTCACAAAGTCAGCAGCCACTTAGAATGTACTGGGAACAAGTTACAGGAAAATGTCACCAAAGTGCTTATCTCAGCCCAAAAATGCCATTTTGAGCCACGATTTTTTAAGGAAAGTGGGTGTCAGTTTTGTATGAAGGAAGGCATTGGGGCTCATGTATTTTGTGTTGGGCTCCTAAAACCCACTTTTAGAGACCTCACAAAGTCAGCAGCCACTTAGAATGTACTGGGAACAAGTTACAGGAAAATGTCACCAAAGTGCTTATCTCAGTCTAATAATGCTATTTTGACCCAAGATTTTTTTAAGAAAGTGGAAGTCAGTTTTGTCTGAAAGAAGGCATTAGGGCTCATGTATTTTGTGTTGGGCTCCTAAAACCCACTTTTAGAGACCTCACAAAGTCAGCAGCCACTTAGAATGTACTGGGAACAAGTTACAGGAAAATGTCACCAAAGTGCTTATCTCAGCCCAAAAATGCCATTTTGAGCCACGATTTTTTAAGGAAAGTGGGTGTCAGTTTTGTATGAAGGAAGGCATTGGGGCTCATGTATTTTGTGTTGGGCTCCTAAAACCCACTTTTAGAGACCTCACAAAGTCAGCAGCCACTTAGAATGTACTGGGAACAAGTTACAGGAAAATGTCACCAAAGTGCTTATCTCAGTCTAATAATGCTATTTTGACCCAAGATTTTTTTAAGAAAGTGGAAGTCAGTTTTGTCTGAAAGAAGGCATTAGGGCTCATGTATTTTGTGTTGGGCTCCTAAAACCCACTTTTAGAGACCTCACAAAGTCAGCAGCCACTTAGAATGTACTGGGAACAAGTTACAGGAAAATGTCACCAAAGTGCTTATCTCAGCCCAAAAATGCCATTTTGAGCCACGATTTTTTAAGGAAAGTGGGTGTCAGTTTTGTATGAAGGAAGGCATTGGGGCTCATGTATTTTGTGTTGGGCTCCTAAAACCCACTTTTAGAGACCTCACAAAGTCAGCAGCCACTTAGAATGTACTGGGAACAAGTTACAGGAAAATGTCACCAAAGTGCTTATCTCAGTCTAATAATGCTATTTTGACCCAAGATTTTTTTAAGAAAGTGGAAGTCAGTTTTGTCTGAAAGAAGGCATTAGGGCTCATGTATTTTGTGTTGGGCTCCTAAAACCCACTTTTAGAGACCTCACAAAGTCAGCAGCCACTTAGAATGTACTGGGAACAAGTTACAGGAAAATGTCACCAAAGTGCTTATCTCAGCCCAAAAATGCCATTTTGAGCCACGATTTTTTAAGGAAAGTGGGTGTCAGTTTTGTATGAAGGAAGGCATTGGGGCTCATGTATTTTGTGTTGGGCTCCTAAAACCCACTTTTAGAGACCTCACAAAGTCAGCAGCCACTTAGAATGTACTGGGAACAAGTTACAGGAAAATGTCACCAAAGTGCTTATCTCAGCCCAAAAATGCCATTTTGAGCCACGATTTTTTAAGGAAAGTGGGTGTCAGTTTTGTATGAAGGAAGGCATTGGGGCTCATGTATTTTGTGTTGGGCTCCTAAAACCCACTTTTAGAGACCTCACAAAGTCAGCAGCCACTTAGAATGTACTGGGAACAAGTTACAGGAAAATGTCACCAAAGTGCTTATCTCAGTCTAATAATGCTATTTTGACCCAAGATTTTTTTAAGAAAGTGGAAGTCAGTTTTGTCTGAAAGAAGGCATTAGGGCTCATGTATTTTGTGTTGGGCTCCTAAAACCCACTTTTAGAGACCTCACAAAGTCAGCAGCCACTTAGAATGTACTGGGAACAAGTTACAGGAAAATGTCACCAAAGTGCTTATCTCAGCCCAAAAATGCCATTTTGAGCCACGATTTTTTAAGGAAAGTGGGTGTCAGTTTTGTATGAAGGAAGGCATTGGGGCTCATGTATTTTGTGTTGGGCTCCTAAAACCCACTTTTAGAGACCTCACAAAGTCAGCAGCCACTTAGAATGTACTGGGAACAAGTTACAGGAAAATGTCACCAAAGTGCTTATCTCAGCCCAAAAATGCCATTTTGAGCCACGATTTTTTAAGGAAAGTGGGTGTCAGTTTTGTATGAAGGAAGGCATTGGGGCTCATGTATTTTGTGTTGGGCTCCTAAAACCCACTTTTAGAGACCTCACAAAGTCAGCAGCCACTTAGAATGTACTGGGAACAAGTTACAGGAAAATGTCACCAAAGTGCTTATCTCAGTCTAATAATGCTATTTTGACCCAAGATTTTTTTAAGAAAGTGGAAGTCAGTTTTGTCTGAAAGAAGGCATTAGGGCTCATGTATTTTGTGTTGGGCTCCTAAAACCCACTTTTAGAGACCTCACAAAGTCAGCAGCCACTTAGAATGTACTGGGAACAAGTTACAGGAAAATGTCACCAAAGTGCTTATCTCAGCCCAAAAATGCCATTTTGAGCCACGATTTTTTAAGGAAAGTGGGTGTCAGTTTTGTATGAAGGAAGGCATTGGGGCTCATGTATTTTGTGTTGGGCTCCTAAAACCCACTTTTAGAGACCTCACAAAGTCAGCAGCCACTTAGAATGTACTGGGAACAAGTTACAGGAAAATGTCACCAAAGTGCTTATCTCAGTCTAATAATGCTATTTTGACCCAAGATTTTTTTAAGAAAGTGGAAGTCAGTTTTGTCTGAAAGAAGGCATTAGGGCTCATGTATTTTGTGTTGGGCTCCTAAAACCCACTTTTAGAGACCTCACAAAGTCAGCAGCCACTTAGAATGTACTGGGAACAAGTTACAGGAAAATGTCACCAAAGTGCTTATCTCAGCCCAAAAATGCCATTTTGAGCCACGATTTTTTAAGGAAAGTGGGTGTCAGTTTTGTATGAAGGAAGGCATTGGGGCTCATGTATTTTGTGTTGGGCTCCTAAAACCCACTTTTAGAGACCTCACAAAGTCAGCAGCCACTTAGAATGTACTGGGAACAAGTTACAGGAAAATGTCACCAAAGTGCTTATCTCAGTCTAATAATGCTATTTTGACCCAAGATTTTTTTAAGAAAGTGGAAGTCAGTTTTGTCTGAAAGAAGGCATTAGGGCTCATGTATTTTGTGTTGGGCTCCTAAAACCCACTTTTAGAGACCTCACAAAGTCAGCAGCCACTTAGAATGTACTGGGAACAAGTTACAGGAAAATGTCACCAAAGTGCTTATCTCAGCCCAAAAATGCCATTTTGAGCCACGATTTTTTAAGGAAAGTGGGTGTCAGTTTTGTATGAAGGAAGGCATTGGGGCTCATGTATTTTGTGTTGGGCTCCTAAAACCCACTTTTAGAGACCTCACAAAGTCAGCAGCCACTTAGAATGTACTGGGAACAAGTTACAGGAAAATGTCACCAAAGTGCTTATCTCAGTCTAATAATGCTATTTTGACCCAAGATTTTTTTAAGAAAGTGGAAGTCAGTTTTGTCTGAAAGAAGGCATTAGGGCTCATGTATTTTGTGTTGGGCTCCTAAAACCCAATTTTACAGACCTCACAAAGTCAGCAGCCACTTAAAATGTACTGGGAACAAGTTACAGGAAAATGTCACCAAAGTGCTTATCTCAGCCCAAAAATGCTATTTTGAACCACGATTTTTTAAAGAAAGTGGGTGTCAGTTCTGTCTGAAGGAAGGCATTAGGGCTCATGTATTTTGTGTTGGGCTCCTAAAACCCAATTTTAGAGACCTCACAAAGTCAGCAGCCACTTAGAATGTACTGGGAACAAGTTACAGGAAAATGTCACCAAAGTGCTTATCTCAGCCCAAAAATGCCATTTTGAGCCACGATTTTTTAAGGAAAGTGGGTGTCAGTTTTGTATGAAGGAAGGCATTGGGGCTCATGTATTTTGTGTTGGGCTCCTAAAACCCACTTTTATAGACCTCACAAAGTCAGCAGCCACTTAGAATGTACTGGGAACAAGTTACAGGAAAATGTCACCAAAGTGCTTATCTCAGTCTAATAATGCTATTTTGACCCAAGATTTTTTTAAGAAAGTGGAAGTCAGTTTTGTCTGAAAGAAGGCATTAGGGCTCATGTATTTTGTGTTGGGCTCCTAAAACCCACTTTTAGAGACCTCACAAAGTCAGCAGCCACTTAGAATGTACTGGGAACAAGTTACAGGAAAATGTCACCAAAGTGCTTATCTCAGCCCAAAAATGCCATTTTGAGCCACGATTTTTTAAGGAAAGTGGGTGTCAGTTTTGTATGAAGGAAGGCATTGGGGCTCATGTATTTTGTGTTGGGCTCCTAAAACCCACTTTTAGAGACCTCACAAAGTCAGCAGCCACTTAGAATGTACTGGGAACAAGTTACAGGAAAATGTCACCAAAGTGCTTATCTCAGCCCAAAAATGCCATTTTGAGCCACGATTTTTTAAGGAAAGTGGGTGTCAGTTTTGTATGAAGGAAGGCATTGGGGCTCATGTATTTTGTGTTGGGCTCCTAAAACCCACTTTTAGAGACCTCACAAAGTCAGCAGCCACTTAGAATGTACTGGGAACAAGTTACAGGAAAATGTCACCAAAGTGCTTATCTCAGTCTAATAATGCTATTTTGACCCAAGATTTTTTTGAGAAAGTGGAAGTCAGTTTTGTCTGAAAGAAGGCATTAGGGCTCATGTATTTTGTGTTGGGCTCCTAAAACCCAATTTTACAGACCTCACAAAGTCAGCAGCCACTTAAAATGTACTGGGAACAAGTTACAGGAAAATGTCACCAAAGTGCTTATCTCAGCCCAAAAATGCTATTTTGAACCACGATTTTTTAAAGAAAGTGGGTGTCAGTTCTGTCTGAAGGAAGGCATTAGGGCTCATGTATTTTGTGTTGGGCTCCTAAAACCCACTTTTAGAGACCTCACAAAGTCAGCAGCCACTTAGAATGTACTGGGAACAAGTTACAGGAAAATGTCACCAAAGTGCTTATCTCAGCCCAAAAATGCCATTTTGAGCCACGATTTTTTAAGGAAAGTGGGTGTCAGTTTTGTATGAAGGAAGGCATTGGGGCTCATGTATTTTGTGTTGGGCTCCTAAAACCCACTTTTAGAGACCTCACAAAGTCAGCAGCCACTTAGAATGTACTGGGAACAAGTTACAGGAAAATGTCACCAAAGTGCTTATCTCAGTCTAATAATGCTATTTTGACCCAAGATTTTTTTAAGAAAGTGGAAGTCAGTTTTGTCTGAAAGAAGGCATTAGGGCTCATGTATTTTGTGTTGGGCTCCTAAAACCCACTTTTAGAGACCTCACAAAGTCAGCAGCCACTTAGAATGTACTGGGAACAAGTTACAGGAAAATGTCACCAAAGTGCTTATCTCAGCCCAAAAATGCCATTTTGAGCCACGATTTTTTAAGGAAAGTGGGTGTCAGTTTTGTATGAAGGAAGGCATTGGGGCTCATGTATTTTGTGTTGGGCTCCTAAAACCCACTTTTAGAGACCTCACAAAGTCAGCAGCCACTTAGAATGTACTGGGAACAAGTTACAGGAAAATGTCACCAAAGTGCTTATCTCAGTCTAATAATGCTATTTTGACCCAAGATTTTTTTAAGAAAGTGGAAGTCAGTTTTGTCTGAAAGAAGGCATTAGGGCTCATGTATTTTGTGTTGGGCTCCTAAAACCCACTTTTAGAGACCTCACAAAGTCAGCAGCCACTTAGAATGTACTG
Source organism: Gymnoscopelus braueri (assembly GCF_963280865.1). Classification (NCBI taxonomy): domain Eukaryota; kingdom Metazoa; phylum Chordata; class Actinopteri; order Myctophiformes; family Myctophidae; genus Gymnoscopelus; species Gymnoscopelus braueri. Next base: position 57,776 of record NW_027660452.1, on the reverse strand, counting down.
GGAACAAGTTACAGGAAAATGTCACCAAAGTGCTTATCTCAGCCCAAAAATGCCATTTTGAGCCACGATTTTTTAAGGAAAGTGGGTGTCAGTTTTGTATGAAGGAAGGCATTGGGGCTCATGTATTTTGTGTTGGGCTCCTAAAACCCACTTTTAGAGACCTCACAAAGTCAGCAGCCACTTAGAATGTACTGGGAACAAGTTACAGGAAAATGTCACCAAAGTGCTTATCTCAGCCCAAAAATGCCATTTTGAGCCACGATTTTTTAAGGAAAGTGGGTGTCAGTTTTGTATGAAGGAAGGCATTGGGGCTCATGTATTTTGTGTTGGGCTCCTAAAACCCACTTTTAGAGACCTCACAAAGTCAGCAGCCACTTAGAATGTACTGGGAACAAGTTACAGGAAAATGTCACCAAAGTGCTTATCTCAGTCTAATAATGCTATTTTGACCCAAGATTTTTTTAAGAAAGTGGAAGTCAGTTTTGTCTGAAAGAAGGCATTAGGGCTCATGTATTTTGTGTTGGGCTCCTAAAACCCACTTTTAGAGACCTCACAAAGTCAGCAGCCACTTAGAATGTACTGGGAACAAGTTACAGGAAAATGTCACCAAAGTGCTTATCTCAGCCCAAAAATGCCATTTTGAGCCACGATTTTTTAAGGAAAGTGGGTGTCAGTTTTGTATGAAGGAAGGCATTGGGGCTCATGTATTTTGTGTTGGGCTCCTAAAACCCACTTTTAGAGACCTCACAAAGTCAGCAGCCACTTAGAATGTACTGGGAACAAGTTACAGGAAAATGTCACCAAAGTGCTTATCTCAGCCCAAAAATGCCATTTTGAGCCACGATTTTTTAAGGAAAGTGGGTGTCAGTTTTGTATGAAGGAAGGCATTGGGGCTCATGTATTTTGTGTTGGGCTCCTAAAACCCACTTTTAGAGACCTCACAAAGTCAGCAGCCACTTAGAATGTACTGGGAACAAGTTACAGGAAAATGTCACCAAAGTGCTTATCTCAGTCTAATAATGCTATTTTGACCCAAGATTTTTTTAAGAAAGTGGAAGTCAGTTTTGTCTGAAAGAAGGCATTAGGGCTCATGTATTTTGTGTTGGGCTCCTAAAACCCACTTTTAGAGACCTCACAAAGTCAGCAGCCACTTAGAATGTACTGGGAACAAGTTACAGGAAAATGTCACCAAAGTGCTTATCTCAGCCCAAAAATGCCATTTTGAGCCACGATTTTTTAAGGAAAGTGGGTGTCAGTTTTGTATGAAGGAAGGCATTGGGGCTCATGTATTTTGTGTTGGGCTCCTAAAACCCACTTTTAGAGACCTCACAAAGTCAGCAGCCACTTAGAATGTACTGGGAACAAGTTACAGGAAAATGTCACCAAAGTGCTTATCTCAGTCTAATAATGCTATTTTGACCCAAGATTTTTTTAAGAAAGTGGAAGTCAGTTTTGTCTGAAAGAAGGCATTAGGGCTCATGTATTTTGTGTTGGGCTCCTAAAACCCACTTTTAGAGACCTCACAAAGTCAGCAGCCACTTAGAATGTACTGGGAACAAGTTACAGGAAAATGTCACCAAAGTGCTTATCTCAGCCCAAAAATGCCATTTTGAGCCACGATTTTTTAAGGAAAGTGGGTGTCAGTTTTGTATGAAGGAAGGCTTTGGGGCTCATGTATTTTGTGTTGGGCTCCTAAAACCCACTTTTAGAGACCTCACAAAGTCAGCAGCCACTTAGAATGTACTGGGAACAAGTTACAGGAAAATGTCACCAAAGTGCTTATCTCAGTCTAATAATGCTATTTTGACCCAAGATTTTTTTAAGAAAGTGGAAGTCAGTTTTGTCTGAAAGAAGGCATTAGGGCTCATGTATTTTGTGTTGGGCTCCTAAAACCCAATTTTACAGACCTCACAAAGTCAGCAGCCACTTAAAATGTACTGGGAACAAGTTACAGGAAAATGTCACCAAAGTGCTTATCTCAGCCCAAAAATGCTATTTTGAACCACGATTTTTTAAAGAAAGTGGGTGTCAGTTCTGTCTGAAGGAAGGCATTAGGGCTCATGTATTTTGTGTTGGGCTCCTAAAACCCACTTTTAGAGACCTCACAAAGTCAGCAGCCACTTAGAATGTACTGGGAACAAGTTACAGGAAAATGTCACCAAAGTGCTTATCTCAGCCCAAAAATGCCATTTTGAGCCACGATTTTTTAAGGAAAGTGGGTGTCAGTTTTGTATGAAGGAAGGCATTGGGGCTCATGTATTTTGTGTTGGGCTCCTAAAACCCACTTTTAGAGACCTCACAAAGTCAGCAGCCACTTAGAATGTACTGGGAACAAGTTACAGGAAAATGTCACCAAAGTGCTTATCTCAGTCTAATAATGCTATTTTGACCCAAGATTTTTTTAAGAAAGTGGAAGTCAGTTTTGTCTGAAAGAAGGCATTAGGGCTCATGTATTTTGTGTTGGGCTCCTAAAACCCACTTTTAGAGACCTCACAAAGTCAGCAGCCACTTAGAATGTACTGGGAACAAGTTACAGGAAAATGTCACCAAAGTGCTTATCTCAGCCCAAAAATGCCATTTTGAGCCACGATTTTTTAAGGAAAGTGGGTGTCAGTTTTGTATGAAGGAAGGCATTGGGGCTCATGTATTTTGTGTTGGGCTCCTAAAACCCACTTTTAGAGACCTCACAAAGTCAGCAGCCACTTAGAATGTACTGGGAACAAGTTACAGGAAAATGTCACCAAAGTGCTTATCTCAGCCCAAAAATGCCATTTTGAGCCACGATTTTTTAAGGAAAGTGGGTGTCAGTTTTGTATGAAGGAAGGCATTGGGGCTCATGTATTTTGTGTTGGGCTCCTAAAACCCACTTTTAGAGACCTCACAAAGTCAGCAGCCACTTAGAATGTACTGGGAACAAGTTACAGGAAAATGTCACCAAAGTGCTTATCTCAGTCTAATAATGCTATTTTGACCCAAGATTTTTTTAAGAAAGTGGAAGTCAGTTTTGTCTGAAAGAAGGCATTAGGGCTCATGTATTTTGTGTTGGGCTCCTAAAACCCAATTTTACAGACCTCACAAAGTCAGCAGCCACTTAAAATGTACTGGGAACAAGTTACAGGAAAATGTCACCAAAGTGCTTATCTCAGCCCAAAAATGCTATTTTGAACCACGATTTTTTAAAGAAAGTGGGTGTCAGTTCTGTCTGAAGGAAGGCATTAGGGCTCATGTATTTTGTGTTGGGCTCCTAAAACCCACTTTTAGAGACCTCACAAAGTCAGCAGCCACTTAGAATGTACTGGGAACAAGTTACAGGAAAATGTCACCAAAGTGCTTATCTCAGCCCAAAAATGCCATTTTGAGCCACGATTTTTTAAGGAAAGTGGGTGTCAGTTTTGTATGAAGGAAGGCATTGGGGCTCATGTATTTTGTGTTGGGCTCCTAAAACCCACTTTTAGAGACCTCACAAAGTCAGCAGCCACTTAGAATGTACTGGGAACAAGTTACAGGAAAATGTCACCAAAGTGCTTATCTCAGTCTAATAATGCTATTTTGACCCAAGATTTTTTTAAGAAAGTGGAAGTCAGTTTTGTCTGAAAGAAGGCATTAGGGCTCATGTATTTTGTGTTGGGCTCCTAAAACCCAATTTTACAGACCTCACAAAGTCAGCAGCCACTTAAAATGTACTGGGAACAAGTTACAGGAAAATGTCACCAAAGTGCTTATCTCAGCCCAAAAATGCTATTTTGAACCACGATTTTTTAAAGAAAGTGGGTGTCAGTTCTGTCTGAAGGAAGGCATTAGGGCTCATGTATTTTGTGTTGGGCTCCTAAAACCCACTTTTAGAGACCTCACAAAGTCAGCAGCCACTTAGAATGTACTGGGAACAAGTTACAGGAAAATGTCACCAAAGTGCTTATCTCAGCCCAAAAATGCCATTTTGAGCCACGATTTTTTAAGGAAAGTGGGTGTCAGTTTTGTATGAAGGAAGGCATTGGGGCTCATGTATTTTGTGTTGGGCTCCTAAAACCCACTTTTAGAGACCTCACAAAGTCAGCAGCCACTTAGAATGTACTGGGAACAAGTTACAGGAAAATGTCACCAAAGTGCTTATCTCAGTCTAATAATGCTATTTTGACCCAAGATTTTTTTAAGAAAGTGGAAGTCAGTTTTGTCTGAAAGAAGGCATTAGGGCTCATGTATTTTGTGTTGGGCTCCTAAAACCCACTTTTAGAGACCTCACAAAGTCAGCAGCCACTTAGAATGTACTGGGAACAAGTTACAGGAAAATGTCACCAAAGTGCTTATCTCAGCCCAAAAATGCCATTTTGAGCCACGATTTTTTAAGGAAAGTGGGTGTCAGTTTTGTATGAAGGAAGGCATTGGGGCTCATGTATTTTGTGTTGGGCTCCTAAAACCCACTTTTAGAGACCTCACAAAGTCAGCAGCCACTTAGAATGTACTGGGAACAAGTTACAGGAAAATGTCACCAAAGTGCTTATCTCAGCCCAAAAATGCCATTTTGAGCCACGATTTTTTAAGGAAAGTGGGTGTCAGTTTTGTATGAAGGAAGGCATTGGGGCTCATGTATTTTGTGTTGGGCTCCTAAAACCCACTTTTAGAGACCTCACAAAGTCAGCAGCCACTTAGAATGTACTGGGAACAAGTTACAGGAAAATGTCACCAAAGTGCTTATCTCAGTCTAATAATGCTATTTTGACCCAAGATTTTTTTAAGAAAGTGGAAGTCAGTTTTGTCTGAAAGAAGGCATTAGGGCTCATGTATTTTGTGTTGGGCTCCTAAAACCCAATTTTACAGACCTCACAAAGTCAGCAGCCACTTAAAATGTACTGGGAACAAGTTACAGGAAAATGTCACCAAAGTGCTTATCTCAGCCCAAAAATGCTATTTTGAACCACGATTTTTTAAAGAAAGTGGGTGTCAGTTCTGTCTGAAGGAAGGCATTAGGGCTCATGTATTTTGTGTTGGGCTCCTAAAACCCACTTTTAGAGACCTCACAAAGTCAGCAGCCACTTAGAATGTACTGGGAACAAGTTACAGGAAAATGTCACCAAAGTGCTTATCTCAGCCCAAAAATGCCATTTTGAGCCACGATTTTTTAAGGAAAGTGGGTGTCAGTTTTGTATGAAGGAAGGCATTGGGGCTCATGTATTTTGTGTTGGGCTCCTAAAACCCACTTTTAGAGACCTCACAAAGTCAGCAGCCACTTAGAATGTACTGGGAACAAGTTACAGGAAAATGTCACCAAAGTGCTTATCTCAGTCTAATAATGCTATTTTGACCCAAGATTTTTTTAAGAAAGTGGAAGTCAGTTTTGTCTGAAAGAAGGCATTAGGGCTCATGTATTTTGTGTTGGGCTCCTAAAACCCACTTTTAGAGACCTCACAAAGTCAGCAGCCACTTAGAATGTACTGGGAACAAGTTACAGGAAAATGTCACCAAAGTGCTTATCTCAGCCCAAAAATGCCATTTTGAGCCACGATTTTTTAAGGAAAGTGGGTGTCAGTTTTGTATGAAGGAAGGCATTGGGGCTCATGTATTTTGTGTTGGGCTCCTAAAACCCACTTTTAGAGACCTCACAAAGTCAGCAGCCACTTAGAATGTACTGGGAACAAGTTACAGGAAAATGTCACCAAAGTGCTTATCTCAGCCCAAAAATGCCATTTTGAGCCACGATTTTTTAAGGAAAGTGGGTGTCAGTTTTGTATGAAGGAAGGCATTGGGGCTCATGTATTTTGTGTTGGGCTCCTAAAACCCACTTTTAGAGACCTCACAAAGTCAGCAGCCACTTAGAATGTACTGGGAACAAGTTACAGGAAAATGTCACCAAAGTGCTTATCTCAGTCTAATAATGCTATTTTGACCCAAGATTTTTTTAAGAAAGTGGAAGTCAGTTTTGTCTGAAAGAAGGCATTAGGGCTCATGTATTTTGTGTTGGGCTCCTAAAACCCACTTTTAGAGACCTCACAAAGTCAGCAGCCACTTAGAATGTACTGGGAACAAGTTACAGGAAAATGTCACCAAAGTGCTTATCTCAGCCCAAAAATGCCATTTTGAGCCACGATTTTTTAAGGAAAGTGGGTGTCAGTTTTGTATGAAGGAAGGCATTGGGGCTCATGTATTTTGTGTTGGGCTCCTAAAACCCACTTTTAGAGACCTCACAAAGTCAGCAGCCACTTAGAATGTACTGGGAACAAGTTACAGGAAAATGTCACCAAAGTGCTTATCTCAGTCTAATAATGCTATTTTGACCCAAGATTTTTTTAAGAAAGTGGAAGTCAGTTTTGTCTGAAAGAAGGCATTAGGGCTCATGTATTTTGTGTTGGGCTCCTAAAACCCACTTTTAGAGACCTCACAAAGTCAGCAGCCACTTAGAATGTACTGGGAACAAGTTACAGGAAAATGTCACCAAAGTGCTTATCTCAGCCCAAAAATGCCATTTTGAGCCACGATTTTTTAAGGAAAGTGGGTGTCAGTTTTGTATGAAGGAAGGCATTGGGGCTCATGTATTTTGTGTTGGGCTCCTAAAACCCACTTTTAGAGACCTCACAAAGTCAGCAGCCACTTAGAATGTACTGGGAACAAGTTACAGGAAAATGTCACCAAAGTGCTTATCTCAGTCTAATAATGCTATTTTGACCCAAGATTTTTTTAAGAAAGTGGAAGTCAGTTTTGTCTGAAAGAAGGCATTAGGGCTCATGTATTTTGTGTTGGGCTCCTAAAACCCACTTTTAGAGACCTCACAAAGTCAGCAGCCACTTAGAATGTACTGGGAACAAGTTACAGGAAAATGTCACCAAAGTGCTTATCTCAGCCCAAAAATGCCATTTTGAGCCACGATTTTTTAAGGAAAGTGGGTGTCAGTTTTGTATGAAGGAAGGCATTGGGGCTCATGTATTTTGTGTTGGGCTCCTAAAACCCACTTTTAGAGACCTCACAAAGTCAGCAGCCACTTAGAATGTACTGGGAACAAGTTACAGGAAAATGTCACCAAAGTGCTTATCTCAGTCTAATAATGCTATTTTGACCCAAGATTTTTTTAAGAAAGTGGAAGTCAGTTTTGTCTGAAAGAAGGCATTAGGGCTCATGTATTTTGTGTTGGGCTCCTAAAACCCACTTTTAGAGACCTCACAAAGTCAGCAGCCACTTAGAATGTACTGGGAACAAGTTACAGGAAAATGTCACCAAAGTGCTTATCTCAGCCCAAAAATGCCATTTTGAGCCACGATTTTTTAAGGAAAGTGGGTGTCAGTTTTGTATGAAGGAAGGCATTGGGGCTCATGTATTTTGTGTTGGGCTCCTAAAACCCACTTTTAGAGACCTCACAAAGTCAGCAGCCACTTAGAATGTACTGGGAACAAGTTACAGGAAAATGTCACCAAAGTGCTTATCTCAGTCTAATAATGCTATTTTGACCCAAGATTTTTTTAAGAAAGTGGAAGTCAGTTTTGTCTGAAAGAAGGCATTAGGGCTCATGTATTTTGTGTTGGGCTCCTAAAACCCACTTTTAGAGACCTCACAAAGTCAGCAGCCACTTAGAATGTACTGGGAACAAGTTACAGGAAAATGTCACCAAAGTGCTTATCTCAGCCCAAAAATGCCATTTTGAGCCACGATTTTTTAAGGAAAGTGGGTGTCAGTTTTGTATGAAGGAAGGCATTGGGGCTCATGTATTTTGTGTTGGGCTCCTAAAACCCACTTTTAGAGACCTCACAAAGTCAGCAGCCACTTAGAATGTACTGGGAACAAGTTACAGGAAAATGTCACCAAAGTGCTTATCTCAGTCTAATAATGCTATTTTGACCCAAGATTTTTTTAAGAAAGTGGAAGTCAGTTTTGTCTGAAAGAAGGCATTAGGGCTCATGTATTTTGTGTTGGGCTCCTAAAACCCACTTTTAGAGACCTCACAAAGTCAGCAGCCACTTAGAATGTACTGGGAACAAGTTACAGGAAAATGTCACCAAAGTGCTTATCTCAGCCCAAAAATGCCATTTTGAGCCACGATTTTTTAAGGAAAGTGGGTGTCAGTTTTGTATGAAGGAAGGCATTGGGGCTCATGTATTTTGTGTTGGGCTCCTAAAACCCACTTTTAGAGACCTCACAAAGTCAGCAGCCACTTAGAATGTACTGGGAACAAGTTACAGGAAAATGTCACCAAAGTGCTTATCTCAGTCTAATAATGCTATTTTGACCCAAGATTTTTTTAAGAAAGTGGAAGTCAGTTTTGTCTGAAAGAAGGCATTAGGGCTCATGTATTTTGTGTTGGGCTCCTAAAACCCACTTTTAGAGACCTCACAAAGTCAGCAGCCACTTAGAATGTACTGGGAACAAGTTACAGGAAAATGTCACCAAAGTGCTTATCTCAGCCCAAAAATGCCATTTTGAGCCACGATTTTTTAAGGAAAGTGGGTGTCAGTTTTGTATGAAGGAAGGCATTGGGGCTCATGTATTTTGTGTTGGGCTCCTAAAACCCACTTTTAGAGACCTCACAAAGTCAGCAGCCACTTAGAATGTACTGGGAACAAGTTACAGGAAAATGTCACCAAAGTGCTTATCTCAGCCCAAAAATGCCATTTTGAGCCACGATTTTTTAAGGAAAGTGGGTGTCAGTTTTGTATGAAGGAAGGCATTGGGGCTCATGTATTTTGTGTTGGGCTCCTAAAACCCACTTTTAGAGACCTCACAAAGTCAGCAGCCACTTAGAATGTACTGGGAACAAGTTACAGGAAAATGTCACCAAAGTGCTTATCTCAGTCTAATAATGCTATTTTGACCCAAGATTTTTTTAAGAAAGTGGAAGTCAGTTTTGTCTGAAAGAAGGCATTAGGGCTCATGTATTTTGTGTTGGGCTCCTAAAACCCACTTTTAGAGACCTCACAAAGTCAGCAGCCACTTAGAATGTACTGGGAACAAGTTACAGGAAAATGTCACCAAAGTGCTTATCTCAGCCCAAAAATGCCATTTTGAGCCACGATTTTTTAAGGAAAGTGGGTGTCAGTTTTGTATGAAGGAAGGCATTGGGGCTCATGTATTTTGTGTTGGGCTCCTAAAACCCACTTTTAGAGACCTCACAAAGTCAGCAGCCACTTAGAATGTACTGGGAACAAGTTACAGGAAAATGTCACCAAAGTGCTTATCTCAGTCTAATAATGCTATTTTGACCCAAGATTTTTTTAAGAAAGTGGAAGTCAGTTTTGTCTGAAAGAAGGCATTAGGGCTCATGTATTTTGTGTTGGGCTCCTAAAACCCACTTTTAGAGACCTCACAAAGTCAGCAGCCACTTAGAATGTACTGGGAACAAGTTACAGGAAAATGTCACCAAAGTGCTTATCTCAGCCCAAAAATGCCATTTTGAGCCACGATTTTTTAAGGAAAGTGGGTGTCAGTTTTGTATGAAGGAAGGCATTGGGGCTCATGTATTTTGTGTTGGGCTCCTAAAACCCACTTTTAGAGACCTCACAAAGTCAGCAGCCACTTAGAATGTACTGGGAACAAGTTACAGGAAAATGTCACCAAAGTGCTTATCTCAGTCTAATAATGCTATTTTGACCCAAGATTTTTTTAAGAAAGTGGAAGTCAGTTTTGTCTGAAAGAAGGCATTAGGGCTCATGTATTTTGTGTTGGGCTCCTAAAACCCACTTTTAGAGACCTCACAAAGTCAGCAGCCACTTAGAATGTACTGGGAACAAGTTACAGGAAAATGTCACCAAAGTGCTTATCTCAGTCTAATAATGCTATTTTGACCCAAGATTTTTTTAAGAAAGTGGAAGTCAGTTTTGTCTGAAAGAAGGCATTAGGGCTCATGTATTTTGTGTTGGGCTCCTAAAACCCACTTTTAGAGACCTCACAAAGTCAGCAGCCACTTAGAATGTACTGGGAACAAGTTACAGGAAAATGTCACCAAAGTGCTTATCTCAGCCCAAAAATGCCATTTTGAGCCACGATTTTTTAAGGAAAGTGGGTGTCAGTTTTGTATGAAGGAAGGCATTGGGGCTCATGTATTTTGTGTTGGGCTCCTAAAACCCACTTTTAGAGACCTCACAAAGTCAGCAGTCACTTAGAATGTACTGGGAACAAGTTACAGGAAAATGTCACCAAAGTGCTTATCTCAGTCTAATAATGCTATTTTGACCCAAGATTTTTTTAAGAAAGTGGAAGTCAGTTTTGTCTGAAAGAAGGCATTAGGGCTCATGTATTTTGTGTTGGGCTCCTAAAACCCACTTTTAGAGACCTCACAAAGTCAGCAGCCACTTAGAATGTACTGGGAACAAGTTACAGGAAAATGTCACCAAAGTGCTTATCTCAGCCCAAAAATGCCATTTTGAGCCACGATTTTTTAAGGAAAGTGGGTGTCAGTTTTGTATGAAGGAAGGCATTGGGGCTCATGTATTTTGTGTTGGGCTCCTAAAACCCACTTTTAGAGACCTCACAAAGTCAGCAGCCACTTAGAATGTACTGGGAACAAGTTACAGGAAAATGTCACCAAAGTGCTTATCTCAGCCCAAAAATGCCATTTTGAGCCACGATTTTTTAAGGAAAGTGGGTGTCAGTTTTGTATGAAGGAAGGCATTGGGGCTCATGTATTTTGTGTTGGGCTCCTAAAACCCACTTTTAGAGACCTCACAAAGTCAGCAGCCACTTAGAATGTACTGGGAACAAGTTACAGGAAAATGTCACCAAAGTGCTTATCTCAGTCTAATAATGCTATTTTGACCCAAGATTTTTTTAAGAAAGTGGAAGTCAGTTTTGTCTGAAAGAAGGCATTAGGGCTCATGTATTTTGTGTTGGGCTCCTAAAACCCACTTTTAGAGACCTCACAAAGTCAGCAGCCACTTAGAATGTACTGGGAACAAGTTACAGGAAAATGTCACCAAAGTGCTTATCTCAGCCCAAAAATGCCATTTTGAGCCACGATTTTTTAAGGAAAGTGGGTGTCAGTTTTGTATGAAGGAAGGCATTGGGGCTCATGTATTTTGTGTTGGGCTCCTAAAACCCACTTTTAGAGACCTCACAAAGTCAGCAGCCACTTAGAATGTACTGGGAACAAGTTACAGGAAAATGTCACCAAAGTGCTTATCTCAGTCTAATAATGCTATTTTGACCCAAGATTTTTTTAAGAAAGTGGAAGTCAGTTTTGTCTGAAAGAAGGCATTAGGGCTCATGTATTTTGTGTTGGGCTCCTAAAACCCACTTTTAGAGACCTCACAAAGTCAGCAGCCACTTAGAATGTACTGGGAACAAGTTACAGGAAAATGTCACCAAAGTGCTTATCTCAGCCCAAAAATGCCATTTTGAGCCACGATTTTTTAAGGAAAGTGGGTGTCAGTTTTGTATGAAGGAAGGCATTGGGGCTCATGTATTTTGTGTTGGGCTCCTAAAACCCACTTTTAGAGACCTCACAAAGTCAGCAGCCACTTAGAATGTACTGGGAACAAGTTACAGGAAAATGTCACCAAAGTGCTTATCTCAGTCTAATAATGCTATTTTGACCCAAGATTTTTTTAAGAAAGTGGAAGTCAGTTTTGTCTGAAAGAAGGCATTAGGGCTCATGTATTTTGTGTTGGGCTCCTAAAACCCACTTTTAGAGACCTCACAAAGTCAGCAGCCACTTAGAATGTACTGGGAACAAGTTACAGGAAAATGTCACCAAAGTGCTTATCTCAGCCCAAAAATGCCATTTTGAGCCACGATTTTTTAAGGAAAGTGGGTGTCAGTTTTGTATGAAGGAAGGCATTGGGGCTCATGTATTTTGTGTTGGGCTCCTAAAACCCACTTTTAGAGACCTCACAAAGTCAGCAGCCACTTAGAATGTACTGGGAACAAGTTACAGGAAAATGTCACCAAAGTGCTTATCTCAGTCTAATAATGCTATTTTGACCCAAGATTTTTTTAAGAAAGTGGAAGTCAGTTTTGTCTGAAAGAAGGCATTAGGGCTCATGTATTTTGTGTTGGGCTCCTAAAACCCAATTTTACAGACCTCACAAAGTCAGCAGCCACTTAAAATGTACTGGGAACAAGTTACAGGAAAATGTCACCAAAGTGCTTATCTCAGCCCAAAAATGCTATTTTGAACCACGATTTTTTAAAGAAAGTGGGTGTCAGTTCTGTCTGAAGGAAGGCATTAGGGCTCATGTATTTTGTGTTGGGCTCCTAAAACCCACTTTTAGAGACCTCACAAAGTCAGCAGCCACTTAGAATGTACTGGGAACAAGTTACAGGAAAATGTCACCAAAGTGCTTATCTCAGCCCAAAAATGCCATTTTGAGCCACGATTTTTTAAGGAAAGTGGGTGTCAGTTTTGTATGAAGGAAGGCATTGGGGCTCATGTATTTTGTGTTGGGCTCCTAAAACCCACTTTTAGAGACCTCACAAAGTCAGCAGCCACTTAGAATGTACTGGGAACAAGTTACAGGAAAATGTCACCAAAGTGCTTATCTCAGTCTAATAATGCTATTTTGACCCAAGATTTTTTTAAGAAAGTGGAAGTCAGTTTTGTCTGAAAGAAGGCATTAGGGCTCATGTATTTTGTGTTGGGCTCCTAAAACCCACTTTTAGAGACCTCACAAAGTCAGCAGCCACTTAGAATGTACTGGGAACAAGTTACAGGAAAATGTCACCAAAGTGCTTATCTCAGCCCAAAAATGCCATTTTGAGCCACGATTTTTTAAGGAAAGTGGGTGTCAGTTTTGTATGAAGGAAGGCATTGGGGCTCATGTATTTTGTGTTGGGCTCCTAAAACCCACTTTTAGAGACCTCACAAAGTCAGCAGCCACTTAGAATGTACTGGGAACAAGTTACAGGAAAATGTCACCAAAGTGCTTATCTCAGTCTAATAATGCTATTTTGACCCAAGATTTTTTTAAGAAAGTGGAAGTCAGTTTTGTCTGAAAGAAGGCATTAGGGCTCATGTATTTTGTGTTGGGCTCCTAAAACCCACTTTTAGAGACCTCACAAAGTCAGCAGCCACTTAGAATGTACTGGGAACAAGTTACAGGAAAATGTCACCAAAGTGCTTATCTCAGCCCAAAAATGCCATTTTGAGCCACGATTTTTTAAGGAAAGTGGGTGTCAGTTTTGTATGAAGGAAGGCATTGGGGCTCATGTATTTTGTGTTGGGCTCCTAAAACCCACTTTTAGAGACCTCACAAAGTCAGCAGCCACTTAGAATGTACTGGGAACAAGTTACAGGAAAATGTCACCAAAGTGCTTATCTCAGCCCAAAAATGCCATTTTGAGCCACGATTTTTTAAGGAAAGTGGGTGTCAGTTTTGTATGAAGGAAGGCATTGGGGCTCATGTATTTTGTGTTGGGCTCCTAAAACCCACTTTTAGAGACCTCACAAAGTCAGCAGCCACTTAGAATGTACTGGGAACAAGTTACAGGAAAATGTCACCAAAGTGCTTATCTCAGTCTAATAATGCTATTTTGACCCAAGATTTTTTTAAGAAAGTGGAAGTCAGTTTTGTCTGAAAGAAGGCATTAGGGCTCATGTATTTTGTGTTGGGCTCCTAAAACCCACTTTTAGAGACCTCACAAAGTCAGCAGCCACTTAGAATGTACTGGGAACAAGTTACAGGAAAATGTCACCAAAGTGCTTATCTCAGCCCAAAAATGCCATTTTGAGCCACGATTTTTTAAGGAAAGTGGGTGTCAGTTTTGTATGAAGGAAGGCATTGGGGCTCATGTATTTTGTGTTGGGCTCCTAAAACCCACTTTTAGAGACCTCACAAAGTCAGCAGCCACTTAGAATGTACTGGGAACAAGTTACAGGAAAATGTCACCAAAGTGCTTATCTCAGCCCAAAAATGCCATTTTGAGCCACGATTTTTTAAGGAAAGTGGGTGTCAGTTTTGTATGAAGGAAGGCATTGGGGCTCATGTATTTTGTGTTGGGCTCCTAAAACCCACTTTTAGAGACCTCACAAAGTCAGCAGCCACTTAGAATGTACTGGGAACAAGTTACAGGAAAATGTCACCAAAGTGCTTATCTCAGTCTAATAATGCTATTTTGACCCAAGATTTTTTTAAGAAAGTGGAAGTCAGTTTTGTCTGAAAGAAGGCATTAGGGCTCATGTATTTTGTGTTGGGCTCCTAAAACCCACTTTTAGAGACCTCACAAAGTCAGCAGCCACTTAGAATGTACTGGGAACAAGTTACAGGAAAATGTCACCAAAGTGCTTATCTCAGCCCAAAAATGCCATTTTGAGCCACGATTTTTTAAGGAAAGTGGGTGTCAGTTTTGTATGAAGGAAGGCATTGGGGCTCATGTATTTTGTGTTGGGCTCCTAAAACCCACTTTTAGAGACCTCACAAAGTCAGCAGCCACTTAGAATGTACTGGGAACAAGTTACAGGAAAATGTCACCAAAGTGCTTATCTCAGTCTAATAATGCTATTTTGACCCAAGATTTTTTTAAGAAAGTGGAAGTCAGTTTTGTCTGAAAGAAGGCATTAGGGCTCATGTATTTTGTGTTGGGCTCCTAAAACCCACTTTTAGAGACCTCACAAAGTCAGCAGCCACTTAGAATGTACTGGGAACAAGTTACAGGAAAATGTCACCAAAGTGCTTATCTCAGCCCAAAAATGCCATTTTGAGCCACGATTTTTTAAGGAAAGTGGGTGTCAGTTTTGTATGAAGGAAGGCATTGGGGCTCATGTATTTTGTGTTGGGCTCCTAAAACCCACTTTTAGAGACCTCACAAAGTCAGCAGCCACTTAGAATGTACTGGGAACAAGTTACAGGAAAATGTCACCAAAGTGCTTATCTCAGTCTAATAATGCTATTTTGACCCAAGATTTTTTTAAGAAAGTGGAAGTCAGTTTTGTCTGAAAGAAGGCATTAGGGCTCATGTATTTTGTGTTGGGCTCCTAAAACCCACTTTTAGAGACCTCACAAAGTCAGCAGCCACTTAGAATGTACTGGGAACAAGTTACAGGAAAATGTCACCAAAGTGCTTATCTCAGCCCAAAAATGCCATTTTGAGCCACGATTTTTTAAGGAAAGTGGGTGTCAGTTTTGTATGAAGGAAGGCATTGGGGCTCATGTATTTTGTGTTGGGCTCCTAAAACCCACTTTTAGAGACCTCACAAAGTCAGCAGCCACTTAGAATGTACTGGGAACAAGTTACAGGAAAATGTCACCAAAGTGCTTATCTCAGTCTAATAATGCTATTTTGACCCAAGATTTTTTTAAGAAAGTGGAAGTCAGTTTTGTCTGAAAGAAGGCATTAGGGCTCATGTATTTTGTGTTGGGCTCCTAAAACCCACTTTTAGAGACCTCACAAAGTCAGCAGCCACTTAGAATGTACTGGGAACAAGTTACAGGAAAATGTCACCAAAGTGCTTATCTCAGCCCAAAAATGCCATTTTGAGCCACGATTTTTTAAGGAAAGTGGGTGTCAGTTTTGTATGAAGGAAGGCATTGGGGCTCATGTATTTTGTGTTGGGCTCCTAAAACCCACTTTTAGAGACCTCACAAAGTCAGCAGCCACTTAGAATGTACTGGGAACAAGTTACAGGAAAATGTCACCAAAGTGCTTATCTCAGTCTAATAATGCTATTTTGACCCAAGATTTTTTTAAGAAAGTGGAAGTCAGTTTTGTCTGAAAGAAGGCATTAGGGCTCATGTATTTTGTGTTGGGCTCCTAAAACCCACTTTTAGAGACCTCACAAAGTCAGCAGCCACTTAGAATGTACTGGGAACAAGTTACAGGAAAATGTCACCAAAGTGCTTATCTCAGCCCAAAAATGCCATTTTGAGCCACGATTTTTTAAGGAAAGTGGGTGTCAGTTTTGTATGAAGGAAGGCATTGGGGCTCATGTATTTTGTGTTGGGCTCCTAAAACCCACTTTTAGAGACCTCACAAAGTCAGCAGCCACTTAGAATGTACTGGGAACAAGTTACAGGAAAATGTCACCAAAGTGCTTATCTCAGCCCAAAAATGCCATTTTGAGCCACGATTTTTTAAGGAAAGTGGGTGTCAGTTTTGTATGAAGGAAGGCATTGGGGCTCATGTATTTTGTGTTGGGCTCCTAAAACCCACTTTTAGAGACCTCACAAAGTCAGCAGCCACTTAGAATGTACTGGGAACAAGTTACAGGAAAATGTCACCAAAGTGCTTATCTCAGTCTAATAATGCTATTTTGACCCAAGATTTTTTTAAGAAAGTGGAAGTCAGTTTTGTCTGAAAGAAGGCATTAGGGCTCATGTATTTTGTGTTGGGCTCCTAAAACCCACTTTTAGAGACCTCACAAAGTCAGCAGCCACTTAGAATGTACTGGGAACAAGTTACAGGAAAATGTCACCAAAGTGCTTATCTCAGCCCAAAAATGCCATTTTGAGCCACGATTTTTTAAGGAAAGTGGGTGTCAGTTTTGTATGAAGGAAGGCATTGGGGCTCATGTATTTTGTGTTGGGCTCCTAAAACCCACTTTTAGAGACCTCACAAAGTCAGCAGCCACTTAGAATGTACTGGGAACAAGTTACAGGAAAATGTCACCAAAGTGCTTATCTCAGTCTAATAATGCTATTTTGACCCAAGATTTTTTTAAGAAAGTGGAAGTCAGTTTTGTCTGAAAGAAGGCATTAGGGCTCATGTATTTTGTGTTGGGCTCCTAAAACCCACTTTTAGAGACCTCACAAAGTCAGCAGCCACTTAGAATGTACTGGGAACAAGTTACAGGAAAATGTCACCAAAGTGCTTATCTCAGCCCAAAAATGCCATTTTGAGCCACGATTTTTTAAGGAAAGTGGGTGTCAGTTTTGTATGAAGGAAGGCATTGGGGCTCATGTATTTTGTGTTGGGCTCCTAAAACCCACTTTTAGAGACCTCACAAAGTCAGCAGCCACTTAGAATGTACTGGGAACAAGTTACAGGAAAATGTCACCAAAGTGCTTATCTCAGTCTAATAATGCTATTTTGACCCAAGATTTTTTTAAGAAAGTGGAAGTCAGTTTTGTCTGAAAGAAGGCATTAGGGCTCATGTATTTTGTGTTGGGCTCCTAAAACCCACTTTTAGAGACCTCACAAAGTCAGCAGCCACTTAGAATGTACTGGGAACAAGTTACAGGAAAATGTCACCAAAGTGCTTATCTCAGCCCAAAAATGCCATTTTGAGCCACGATTTTTTAAGGAAAGTGGGTGTCAGTTTTGTATGAAGGAAGGCATTGGGGCTCATGTATTTTGTGTTGGGCTCCTAAAACCCACTTTTAGAGACCTCACAAAGTCAGCAGCCACTTAGAATGTACTGGGAACAAGTTACAGGAAAATGTCACCAAAGTGCTTATCTCAGTCTAATAATGCTATTTTTACCCAAGATTTTTTTAAGAAAGTGGAAGTCAGTTTTGTCTGAAAGAAGGCATTAGGGCTCATGTATTTTGTGTTGGGCTCCTAAAACCCACTTTTAGAGACCTCACAAAGTCAGCAGCCACTTAGAATGTACTGGGAACAAGTTACAGGAAAATGTCACCAAAGTGCTTATCTCAGCCCAAAAATGCCATTTTGAGCCACGATTTTTTAAGGAAAGTGGGTGTCAGTTTTGTATGAAGGAAGGCATTGGGGCTCATGTATTTTGTGTTGGGCTCCTAAAACCCACTTTTAGAGACCTCACAAAGTCAGCAGCCACTTAGAATGTACTGGGAACAAGTTACAGGAAAATGTCACCAAAGTGCTTATCTCAGTCTAATAATGCTATTTTGACCCAAGATTTTTTTAAGAAAGTGGAAGTCAGTTTTGTCTGAAAGAAGGCATTAGGGCTCATGTATTTTGTGTTGGGCTCCTAAAACCCACTTTTAGAGACCTCACAAAGTCAGCAGCCACTTAGAATGTACTGGGAACAAGTTACAGGAAAATGTCACCAAAGTGCTTATCTCAGTCTAATAATGCTATTTTGACCCAAGATTTTTTTAAGAAAGTGGAAGTCAGTTTTGTCTGAAAGAAGGCATTAGGGCTCATGTATTTTGTGTTGGGCTCCTAAAACCCACTTTTAGAGACCTCACAAAGTCAGCAGCCACTTAGAATGTACTGGGAACAAGTTACAGGAAAATGTCACCAAAGTGCTTATCTCAGCCCAAAAATGCCATTTTGAGCCACGATTTTTTAAGGAAAGTGGGTGTCAGTTTTGTATGAAGGAAGGCATTGGGGCTCATGTATTTTGTGTTGGGCTCCTAAAACCCACTTTTAGAGACCTCACAAAGTCAGCAGCCACTTAGAATGTACTGGGAACAAGTTACAGGAAAATGTCACCAAAGTGCTTATCTCAGTCTAATAATGCTATTTTGACCCAAGATTTTTTTAAGAAAGTGGAAGTCAGTTTTGTCTGAAAGAAGGCATTAGGGCTCATGTATTTTGTGTTGGGCTCCTAAAACCCACTTTTAGAGACCTCACAAAGTCAGCAGCCACTTAGAATGTACTGGGAACAAGTTACAGGAAAATGTCACCAAAGTGCTTATCTCAGCCCAAAAATGCCATTTTGAGCCACGATTTTTTAAGGAAAGTGGGTGTCAGTTTTGTATGAAGGAAGGCATTGGGGCTCATGTATTTTGTGTTGGGCTCCTAAAACCCACTTTTAGAGACCTCACAAAGTCAGCAGCCACTTAGAATGTACTGGGAACAAGTTACAGGAAAATGTCACCAAAGTGCTTATCTCAGTCTAATAATGCTATTTTGACCCAAGATTTTTTTAAGAAAGTGGAAGTCAGTTTTGTCTGAAAGAAGGCATTAGGGCTCATGTATTTTGTGTTGGGCTCCTAAAACCCACTTTTAGAGACCTCACAAAGTCAGCAGCCACTTAGAATGTACTGGGAACAAGTTACAGGAAAATGTCACCAAAGTGCTTATCTCAGCCCAAAAATGCCATTTTGAGCCACGATTTTTTAAGGAAAGTGGGTGTCAGTTTTGTATGAAGGAAGGCATTGGGGCTCATGTATTTTGTGTTGGGCTCCTAAAACCCACTTTTAGAGACCTCACAAAGTCAGCAGCCACTTAGAATGTACTGGGAACAAGTTACAGGAAAATGTCACCAAAGTGCTTATCTCAGTCTAATAATGCTATTTTGACCCAAGATTTTTTTAAGAAAGTGGAAGTCAGTTTTGTCTGAAAGAAGGCATTAGGGCTCATGTATTTTGTGTTGGGCTCCTAAAACCCACTTTTAGAGACCTCACAAAGTCAGCAGCCACTTAGAATGTACTGGGAACAAGTTACAGGAAAATGTCACCAAAGTGCTTATCTCAGCCCAAAAATGCCATTTTGAGCCACGATTTTTTAAGGAAAGTGGGTGTCAGTTTTGTATGAAGGAAGGCATTGGGGCTCATGTATTTTGTGTTGGGCTCCTAAAACCCACTTTTAGAGACCTCACAAAGTCAGCAGCCACTTAGAATGTACTGGGAACAAGTTACAGGAAAATGTCACCAAAGTGCTTATCTCAGTCTAATAATGCTATTTTGACCCAAGATTTTTTTAAGAAAGTGGAAGTCAGTTTTGTCTGAAAGAAGGCATTAGGGCTCATGTATTTTGTGTTGGGCTCCTAAAACCCACTTTTAGAGACCTCACAAAGTCAGCAGCCACTTAGAATGTACTGGGAACAAGTTACAGGAAAATGTCACCAAAGTGCTTATCTCAGCCCAAAAATGCCATTTTGAGCCACGATTTTTTAAGGAAAGTGGGTGTCAGTTTTGTATGAAGGAAGGCATTGGGGCTCATGTATTTTGTGTTGGGCTCCTAAAACCCACTTTTAGAGACCTCACAAAGTCAGCAGCCACTTAGAATGTACTGGGAACAAGTTACAGGAAAATGTCACCAAAGTGCTTATCTCAGCCCAAAAATGCCATTTTGAGCCACGATTTTTTAAGGAAAGTGGGTGTCAGTTTTGTATGAAGGAAGGCATTGGGGCTCATGTATTTTGTGTTGGGCTCCTAAAACCCACTTTTAGAGACCTCACAAAGTCAGCAGCCACTTAGAATGTACTGGGAACAAGTTACAGGAAAATGTCACCAAAGTGCTTATCTCAGTCTAATAATGCTATTTTGACCCAAGATTTTTTTAAGAAAGTGGAAGTCAGTTTTGTCTGAAAGAAGGCATTAGGGCTCATGTATTTTGTGTTGGGCTCCTAAAACCCACTTTTAGAGACCTCACAAAGTCAGCAGCCACTTAGAATGTACTGGGAACAAGTTACAGGAAAATGTCACCAAAGTGCTTATCTCAGCCCAAAAATGCCATTTTGAGCCACGATTTTTTAAGGAAAGTGGGTGTCAGTTTTGTATGAAGGAAGGCATTGGGGCTCATGTATTTTGTGTTGGGCTCCTAAAACCCACTTTTAGAGACCTCACAAAGTCAGCAGCCACTTAGAATGTACTGGGAACAAGTTACAGGAAAATGTCACCAAAGTGCTTATCTCAGTCTAATAATGCTATTTTGACCCAAGATTTTTTTAAGAAAGTGGAAGTCAGTTTTGTCTGAAAGAAGGCATTAGGGCTCATGTATTTTGTGTTGGGCTCCTAAAACCCAATTTTACAGACCTCACAAAGTCAGCAGCCACTTAAAATGTACTGGGAACAAGTTACAGGAAAATGTCACCAAAGTGCTTATCTCAGCCCAAAAATGCTATTTTGAACCACGATTTTTTAAAGAAAGTGGGTGTCAGTTCTGTCTGAAGGAAG
Organism: Gymnoscopelus braueri; assembly: GCF_963280865.1. Classification (NCBI taxonomy): domain Eukaryota; kingdom Metazoa; phylum Chordata; class Actinopteri; order Myctophiformes; family Myctophidae; genus Gymnoscopelus; species Gymnoscopelus braueri. The sequence goes on along the minus strand of NW_027660452.1, from coordinate 37,104 downwards.
GCATTAGGGCTCATGTATTTTGTGTTGGGCTCCTAAAACCCACTTTTAGAGACCTCACAAAGTCAGCAGCCACTTAGAATGTACTGGGAACAAGTTACAGGAAAATGTCACCAAAGTGCTTATCTCAGCCCAAAAATGCCATTTTGAGCCACGATTTTTTAAGGAAAGTGGGTGTCAGTTTTGTATGAAGGAAGGCATTGGGGCTCATGTATTTTGTGTTGGGCTCCTAAAACCCACTTTTAGAGACCTCACAAAGTCAGCAGCCACTTAGAATGTACTGGGAACAAGTTACAGGAAAATGTCACCAAAGTGCTTATCTCAGTCTAATAATGCTATTTTGACCCAAGATTTTTTTAAGAAAGTGGAAGTCAGTTTTGTCTGAAAGAAGGCATTAGGGCTCATGTATTTTGTGTTGGGCTCCTAAAACCCACTTTTAGAGACCTCACAAAGTCAGCAGCCACTTAGAATGTACTGGGAACAAGTTACAGGAAAATGTCACCAAAGTGCTTATCTCAGCCCAAAAATGCCATTTTGAGCCACGATTTTTTAAGGAAAGTGGGTGTCAGTTTTGTATGAAGGAAGGCATTGGGGCTCATGTATTTTGTGTTGGGCTCCTAAAACCCACTTTTAGAGACCTCACAAAGTCAGCAGCCACTTAGAATGTACTGGGAACAAGTTACAGGAAAATGTCACCAAAGTGCTTATCTCAGTCTAATAATGCTATTTTGACCCAAGATTTTTTTAAGAAAGTGGAAGTCAGTTTTGTCTGAAAGAAGGCATTAGGGCTCATGTATTTTGTGTTGGGCTCCTAAAACCCACTTTTAGAGACCTCACAAAGTCAGCAGCCACTTAAAATGTACTGGGAACAAGTTACAGGAAAATGTCACCAAAGTGCTTATCTCAGCCCAAAAATGCCATTTTGAGCCACGATTTTTTAAGGAAAGTGGGTGTCAGTTTTGTATGAAGGAAGGCATTGGGGCTCATGTATTTTGTGTTGGGCTCCTAAAACCCACTTTTAGAGACCTCACAAAGTCAGCAGCCACTTAGAATGTACTGGGAACAAGTTACAGGAAAATGTCACCAAAGTGCTTATCTCAGCCCAAAAATGCCATTTTGAGCCACGATTTTTTAAGGAAAGTGGGTGTCAGTTTTGTATGAAGGAAGGCATTGGGGCTCATGTATTTTGTGTTGGGCTCCTAAAACCCACTTTTAGAGACCTCACAAAGTCAGCAGCCACTTAGAATGTACTGGGAACAAGTTACAGGAAAATGTCACCAAAGTGCTTATCTCAGTCTAATAATGCTATTTTGACCCAAGATTTTTTTAAGAAAGTGGAAGTCAGTTTTGTCTGAAAGAAGGCATTAGGGCTCATGTATTTTGTGTTGGGCTCCTAAAACCCACTTTTAGAGACCTCACAAAGTCAGCAGCCACTTAGAATGTACTGGGAACAAGTTACAGGAAAATGTCACCAAAGTGCTTATCTCAGCCCAAAAATGCCATTTTGAGCCACGATTTTTTAAGGAAAGTGGGTGTCAGTTTTGTATGAAGGAAGGCATTGGGGCTCATGTATTTTGTGTTGGGCTCCTAAAACCCACTTTTAGAGACCTCACAAAGTCAGCAGCCACTTAGAATGTACTGGGAACAAGTTACAGGAAAATGTCACCAAAGTGCTTATCTCAGTCTAATAATGCTATTTTGACCCAAGATTTTTTTAAGAAAGTGGAAGTCAGTTTTGTCTGAAAGAAGGCATTAGGGCTCATGTATTTTGTGTTGGGCTCCTAAAACCCACTTTTAGAGACCTCACAAAGTCAGCAGCCACTTAGAATGTACTGGGAACAAGTTACAGGAAAATGTCACCAAAGTGCTTATCTCAGTCTAATAATGCTATTTTGACCCAAGATTTTTTTAAGAAAGTGGAAGTCAGTTTTGTCTGAAAGAAGGCATTAGGGCTCATGTATTTTGTGTTGGGCTCCTAAAACCCACTTTTAGAGACCTCACAAAGTCAGCAGCCACTTAGAATGTACTGGGAACAAGTTACAGGAAAATGTCACCAAAGTGCTTATCTCAGCCCAAAAATGCCATTTTGAGCCACGATTTTTTAAGGAAAGTGGGTGTCAGTTTTGTATGAAGGAAGGCATTGGGGCTCATGTATTTTGTGTTGGGCTCCTAAAACCCACTTTTAGAGACCTCACAAAGTCAGCAGCCACTTAGAATGTACTGGGAACAAGTTACAGGAAAATGTCACCAAAGTGCTTATCTCAGTCTAATAATGCTATTTTGACCCAAGATTTTTTTAAGAAAGTGGAAGTCAGTTTTGTCTGAAAGAAGGCATTAGGGCTCATGTATTTTGTGTTGGGCTCCTAAAACCCACTTTTAGAGACCTCACAAAGTCAGCAGCCACTTAGAATGTACTGGGAACAAGTTACAGGAAAATGTCACCAAAGTGCTTATCTCAGCCCAAAAATGCCATTTTGAGCCACGATTTTTTTAAGGAAAGTGGGTGTCAGTTTTGTATGAAGGAAGGCATTGGGGCTCATGTATTTTGTGTTGGGCTCCTAAAACCCACTTTTAGAGACCTCACAAAGTCAGCAGCCACTTAGAATGTACTGGGAACAAGTTACAGGAAAATGTCACCAAAGTGCTTATCTCAGTCTAATAATGCTATTTTGACCCAAGATTTTTTTAAGAAAGTGGAAGTCAGTTTTGTCTGAAAGAAGGCATTAGGGCTCATGTATTTTGTGTTGGGCTCCTAAAACCCACTTTTAGAGACCTCACAAAGTCAGCAGCCACTTAGAATGTACTGGGAACAAGTTACAGGAAAATGTCACCAAAGTGCTTATCTCAGCCCAAAAATGCCATTTTGAGCCACGATTTTTTAAGGAAAGTGGGTGTCAGTTTTGTATGAAGGAAGGCATTGGGGCTCATGTATTTTGTGTTGGGCTCCTAAAACCCACTTTTAGAGACCTCACAAAGTCAGCAGCCACTTAGAATGTACTGGGAACAAGTTACAGGAAAATGTCACCAAAGTGCTTATCTCAGTCTAATAATGCTATTTTGACCCAAGATTTTTTTAAGAAAGTGGAAGTCAGTTTTGTCTGAAAGAAGGCATTAGGGCTCATGTATTTTGTGTTGGGCTCCTAAAACCCACTTTTAGAGACCTCACAAAGTCAGCAGCCACTTAGAATGTACTGGGAACAAGTTACAGGAAAATGTCACCAAAGTGCTTATCTCAGCCCAAAAATGCCATTTTGAGCCACGATTTTTTAAGGAAAGTGGGTGTCAGTTTTGTATGAAGGAAGGCATTGGGGCTCATGTATTTTGTGTTGGGCTCCTAAAACCCACTTTTAGAGACCTCACAAAGTCAGCAGCCACTTAGAATGTACTGGGAACAAGTTACAGGAAAATGTCACCAAAGTGCTTATCTCAGTCTAATAATGCTATTTTGACCCAAGATTTTTTTAAGAAAGTGGAAGTCAGTTTTGTCTGAAAGAAGGCATTAGGGCTCATGTATTTTGTGTTGGGCTCCTAAAACCCACTTTTAGAGACCTCACAAAGTCAGCAGCCACTTAGAATGTACTGGGAACAAGTTACAGGAAAATGTCACCAAAGTGCTTATCTCAGCCCAAAAATGCCATTTTGAGCCACGATTTTTTAAGGAAAGTGGGTGTCAGTTTTGTATGAAGGAAGGCATTGGGGCTCATGTATTTTGTGTTGGGCTCCTAAAACCCACTTTTAGAGACCTCACAAAGTCAGCAGCCACTTAGAATGTACTGGGAACAAGTTACAGGAAAATGTCACCAAAGTGCTTATCTCAGTCTAATAATGCTATTTTGACCCAAGATTTTTTTAAGAAAGTGGAAGTCAGTTTTGTCTGAAAGAAGGCATTAGGGCTCATGTATTTTGTGTTGGGCTCCTAAAACCCACTTTTAGAGACCTCACAAAGTCAGCAGCCACTTAGAATGTACTGGGAACAAGTTACAGGAAAATGTCACCAAAGTGCTTATCTCAGCCCAAAAATGCCATTTTGAGCCACGATTTTTTAAGGAAAGTGGGTGTCAGTTTTGTATGAAGGAAGGCATTGGGGCTCATGTATTTTGTGTTGGGCTCCTAAAACCCACTTTTAGAGACCTCACAAAGTCAGCAGCCACTTAGAATGTACTGGGAACAAGTTACAGGAAAATGTCACCAAAGTGCTTATCTCAGCCCAAAAATGCCATTTTGAGCCACGATTTTTTAAGGAAAGTGGGTGTCAGTTTTGTATGAAGGAAGGCATTGGGGCTCATGTATTTTGTGTTGGGCTCCTAAAACCCACTTTTAGAGACCTCACAAAGTCAGCAGCCACTTAGAATGTACTGGGAACAAGTTACAGGAAAATGTCACCAAAGTGCTTATCTCAGTCTAATAATGCTATTTTGACCCAAGATTTTTTTAAGAAAGTGGAAGTCAGTTTTGTCTGAAAGAAGGCATTAGGGCTCATGTATTTTGTGTTGGGCTCCTAAAACCCACTTTTAGAGACCTCACAAAGTCAGCAGCCACTTAGAATGTACTGGGAACAAGTTACAGGAAAATGTCACCAAAGTGCTTATCTCAGCCCAAAAATGCCATTTTGAGCCACGATTTTTTAAGGAAAGTGGGTGTCAGTTTTGTATGAAGGAAGGCATTGGGGCTCATGTATTTTGTGTTGGGCTCCTAAAACCCACTTTTAGAGACCTCACAAAGTCAGCAGCCACTTAGAATGTACTGGGAACAAGTTACAGGAAAATGTCACCAAAGTGCTTATCTCAGTCTAATAATGCTATTTTGACCCAAGATTTTTTTAAGAAAGTGGAAGTCAGTTTTGTCTGAAAGAAGGCATTAGGGCTCATGTATTTTGTGTTGGGCTCCTAAAACCCACTTTTAGAGACCTCACAAAGTCAGCAGCCACTTAGAATGTACTGGGAACAAGTTACAGGAAAATGTCAACAAAGTGCTTATCTCAGCCCAAAAATGCCATTTTGAGCCACGATTTTTTAAGGAAAGTGGGTGTCAGTTTTGTATGAAGGAAGGCATTGGGGCTCATGTATTTTGTGTTGGGCTCCTAAAACCCACTTTTAGAGACCTCACAAAGTCAGCAGCCACTTAGAATGTACTGGGAACAAGTTACAGGAAAATGTCACCAAAGTGCTTATCTCAGTCTAATAATGCTATTTTGACCCAAGATTTTTTTAAGAAAGTGGAAGTCAGTTTTGTCTGAAAGAAGGCATTAGGGCTCATGTATTTTGTGTTGGGCTCCTAAAACCCAATTTTACAGACCTCACAAAGTCAGCAGCCACTTAAAATGTACTGGGAACAAGTTACAGGAAAATGTCACCAAAGTGCTTATCTCAGCCCAAAAATGCTATTTTGAACCACGATTTTTTAAAGAAAGTGGGTGTCAGTTCTGTCTGAAGGAAGGCATTAGGGCTCATGTATTTTGTGTTGGGCTCCTAAAACCCACTTTTAGAGACCTCACAAAGTCAGCAGCCACTTAGAATGTACTGGGAACAAGTTACAGGAAAATGTCACCAAAGTGCTTATCTCAGCCCAAAAATGCCATTTGAGCCACGATTTTTTAAGGAAAGTGGGTGTCAGTTTTGTATGAAGGAAGGCATTGGGGCTCATGTATTTTGTGTTGGGCTCCTAAAACCCACTTTTAGAGACCTCACAAAGTCAGCAGCCACTTAGAATGTACTGGGAACAAGTTACAGGAAATGTCACCAAAGTGCTTATCTCAGTCTAATAATGCTATTTTGACCCAAGATTTTTTTAAGAAAGTGGAAGTCAGTTTTGTCTGAAAGAAGGCATTAGGGCTCATGTATTTTGTGTTGGGCTCCTAAAACCCACTTTTAGAGACCTCACAAAGTCAGCAGCCACTTAGAATGTACTGGGAACAAGTTACAGGAAAATGTCACCAAAGTGCTTATCTCAGCCCAAAAATGCCATTTTGAGCCACGATTTTTTTAAGGAAAGTGGGTGTCAGTTTTGTATGAAGGAAGGCATTGGGGCTCATGTATTTTGTGTTGGGCTCCTAAAACCCACTTTTAGAGACCTCACAAAGTCAGCAGCCACTTAGAATGTACTGGGAACAAGTTACAGGAAAATGTCACCAAAGTGCTTATCTCAGCCCAAAAATGCCATTTTGAGCCACGATTTTTTAAGGAAAGTGGGTGTCAGTTTTGTATGAAGGAAGGCATTGGGGCTCATGTATTTTGTGTTTGGCTCCTAAAACCCACTTTTAGAGACCTCACAAAGTCAGCAGCCACTTAGAATGTACTGGGAACAAGTTACAGGAAAATGTCACCAAAGTGCTTATCTCAGTCTAATAATGCTATTTTGACCCAAGATTTTTTTAAGATAGTGGAAGTCAGTTTTGTCTGAAGAAGGCATTAGGGCTCATGTATTTTGTGTTGGGCTCCTAAAACCCACTTTTAGAGACCTCACAAAGTCAGCAGCCACTTAGAATGTACTGGGAACAAGTTACAGGAAAATGTCACCAAAGTGCTTATCTCAGCCCAAAAATGCCATTTTGAGCCACGATTTTTTAAGGAAAGTGGGTGTCAGTTTTGTATGAAGGAAGGCATTGGGGCTCATGTATTTTGTGTTGGGCTCCTAAAACCACTTTTAGAGACCTCACAAAGTCAGCAGCCACTTAGAATGTACTGGGAACAAGTTACAGGAAAATGTCACCAAAGTGCTTATCTCAGTCTAATAATGCTATTTTGACCCAAGATTTTTTTAAGAAAGTGGAAGTCAGTTTTGTCTGAAAGAAGGCATTAGGGCTCATGTATTTTGTGTTGGGCTCCTAAAACCCACTTTTAGAGACCTCACAAAGTCAGCAGCCACTTAGAATGTACTGGGAACAAGTTACAGGAAAATGTCACCAAAGTGCTTATCTCAGCCCAAAAATGCCATTTTGAGCCACGATTTTTTAAGGAAAGTGGGTGTCAGTTTTGTATGAAGGAAGGCATTGGGGCTCATGTATTTTGTGTTGGGCTCCTAAAACCCACTTTTAGAGACCTCACAAAGTCAGCAGCCACTTAGAATGTACTGGGAACAAGTTACAGGAAAATGTCACCAAAGTGCTTATCTCAGTCTAATAATGCTATTTTGACCCAAGATTTTTTTAAGAAAGTGGAAGTCAGTTTTGTCTGAAAGAAGGCATTAGGGCTCATGTATTTTGTGTTGGGCTCCTAAAACCCACTTTTAGAGACCTCACAAAGTCAGCAGCCACTTAGAATGTACTGGGAACAAGTTACAGGAAAATGTCACCAAAGTGCTTATCTCAGCCCAAAAATGCCATTTTGAGCCACGATTTTTTAAGGAAAGTGGGTGTCAGTTTTGTATGAAGGAAGGCATTGGGGCTCATGTATTTTGTGTTGGGCTCCTAAAACCCACTTTTAGAGACCTCACAAAGTCAGCAGCCACTTAGAATGTACTGGGAACAAGTTACAGGAAAATGTCACCAAAGTGCTTATCTCAGTCTAATAATGCTATTTTGACCCAAGATTTTTTTAAGAAAGTGGAAGTCAGTTTTGTCTGAAAGAAGGCATTAGGGCTCATGTATTTTGTGTTGGGCTCCTAAAACCCACTTTTAGAGACCTCACAAAGTCAGCAGCCACTTAGAATGTACTGGGAACAAGTTACAGGAAAATGTCACCAAAGTGCTTATCTCAGCCCAAAAATGCCATTTTGAGCCACGATTTTTTAAGGAAAGTGGGTGTCAGTTTTGTATGAAGGAAGGCATTGGGGCTCATGTATTTTGTGTTGGGCTCCTAAAACCCACTTTTAGAGACCTCACAAAGTCAGCACCACTTAGAATGTACTGGGAACAAGTTACAGGAAAATGTCACCAAAGTGCTTATCTCAGTCTAATAATGCTATTTTGACCCAAGATTTTTTTAAGAAAGTGGAAGTCAGTTTTGTCTGAAAGAAGGCATTAGGGCTCATGTATTTTGTGTTGGGCTCCTAAAACCCCACTTTTAGAGACCTCACAAAGTCAGCAGCCACTTAGAATGTACTGGGAACAAGTTACAGGAAAATGTCACCAAAGTGCTTATCTCAGCCCAAAAATGCCATTTTGAGCCACGATTTTTTAAGGAAAGTGGGTGTCAGTTTTGTATGAAGGAAGGCATTGGGGCTCATGTATTTTGTGTTGGGCTCCTAAAACCCACTTTTAGAGACCTCACAAAGTCAGCAGCCACTTAGAATGTACTGGGAACAAGTTACAGGAAAATGTCACCAAAGTGCTTATCTCAGCCCAAAAATGCCATTTTGAGCCACGATTTTTTAAGGAAAGTGGGTGTCAGTTTTGTATGAAGGAAGGCATTGGGGCTCATGTATTTTGTGTTGGGCTCCTAAAACCCACTTTTAGAGACCTCACAAAGTCAGCAGCCACTTAGAATGTACTGGGAACAAGTTACAGGAAAATGTCACCAAAGTGCTTATCTCAGTCTAATAATGCTATTTTGACCCAAGATTTTTTTAAGAAAGTGGAAGTCAGTTTTGTCTGAAAGAAGGCATTAGGGCTCATGTATTTTGTGTTGGGCTCCTAAAACCCACTTTTAGAGACCTCACAAAGTCAGCAGCCACTTAGAATGTACTGGGAACAAGTTACAGGAAAATGTCACCAAAGTGCTTATCTCAGTCTAATAATGCTATTTTGACCCAAGATTTTTTTAAGAAAGTGGAAGTCAGTTTTGTCTGAAAGAAGGCATTAGGGCTCATGTATTTTGTGTTGGGCTCCTAAAACCCACTTTTAGAGACCTCACAAAGTCAGCAGCCACTTAGAATGTACTGGGAACAAGTTACAGGAAAATGTCACCAAAGTGCTTATCTCAGCCCAAAAATGCCATTTTGAGCCACGATTTTTTAAGGAAAGTGGGTGTCAGTTTTGTATGAAGGAAGGCATTGGGGCTCATGTATTTTGTGTTGGGCTCCTAAAACCCACTTTTAGAGACCTCACAAAGTCAGCAGCCACTTAGAATGTACTGGGAACAAGTTACAGGAAAATGTCACCAAAGTGCTTATCTCAGCCCAAAAATGCCATTTTGAGCCACGATTTTTTAAGGAAAGTGGGTGTCAGTTTTGTATGAAGGAAGGCATTGGGGCTCATGTATTTTGTGTTGGGCTCCTAAAACCCACTTTTAGAGACCTCACAAAGTCAGCAGCCACTTAGAATGTACTGGGAACAAGTTACAGGAAAATGTCACCAAAGTGCTTATCTCAGTCTAATAATGCTATTTTGACCCAAGATTTTTTTAAGAAAGTGGAAGTCAGTTTTGTCTGAAAGAAGGCATTAGGGCTCATGTATTTTGTGTTGGGCTCCTAAAACCCACTTTTAGAGACCTCACAAAGTCAGCAGCCACTTAGAATGTACTGGGAACAAGTTACAGGAAAATGTCACCAAAGTGCTTATCTCAGCCCAAAAATGCCATTTTGAGCCACGATTTTTTAAGGAAAGTGGGTGTCAGTTTTGTATGAAGGAAGGCATTGGGGCTCATGTATTTTGTGTTGGGCTCCTAAAACCCACTTTTAGAGACCTCACAAAGTCAGCAGCCACTTAGAATGTACTGGGAACAAGTTACAGGAAAATGTCACCAAAGTGCTTATCTCAGTCTAATAATGCTATTTTGACCCAAGATTTTTTTAAGAAAGTGGAAGTCAGTTTTGTCTGAAAGAAGGCATTAGGGCTCATGTATTTTGTGTTGGGCTCCTAAAACCCACTTTTAGAGACCTCACAAAGTCAGCAGCCACTTAGAATGTACTGGGAACAAGTTACAGGAAAATGTCACCAAAGTGCTTATCTCAGCCCAAAAATGCCATTTTGAGCCACGATTTTTTAAGGAAAGTGGGTGTCAGTTTTGTATGAAGGAAGGCATTGGGGCTCATGTATTTTGTGTTGGGCTCCTAAAACCCACTTTTAGAGACCTCACAAAGTCAGCAGCCACTTAGAATGTACTGGGAACAAGTTACAGGAAAATGTCACCAAAGTGCTTATCTCAGTCTAATAATGCTATTTTGACCCAAGATTTTTTTAAGAAAGTGGAAGTCAGTTTTGTCTGAAAGAAGGCATTAGGGCTCATGTATTTTGTGTTGGGCTCCTAAAACCCAATTTTACAGACCTCACAAAGTCAGCAGCCACTTAAAATGTACTGGGAACAAGTTACAGGAAAATGTCACCAAAGTGCTTATCTCAGTCTAATAATGCTATTTTGACCCAAGATTTTTTTAAGAAAGTGGAAGTCAGTTTTGTCTGAAAGAAGGCATTAGGGCTCATGTATTTTGTGTTGGGCTCCTAAAACCCACTTTTAGAGACCTCACAAAGTCAGCAGCCACTTAGAATGTACTGGGAACAAGTTACAGGAAAATGTCACCAAAGTGCTTATCTCAGCCCAAAAATGCCATTTTGAGCCACGATTTTTTAAGGAAAGTGGGTGTCAGTTTTGTATGAAGGAAGGCATTGGGGCTCATGTATTTTGTGTTGGGCTCCTAAAACCCACTTTTAGAGACCTCACAAAGTCAGCAGCCACTTAGAATGTACTGGGAACAAGTTACAGGAAAATGTCACCAAAGTGCTTATCTCAGTCTAATAATGCTATTTTGACCCAAGATTTTTTTAAGAAAGTGGAAGTCAGTTTTGTCTGAAAGAAGGCATTAGGGCTCATGTATTTTGTGTTGGGCTCCTAAAACCCACTTTTAGAGACCTCACAAAGTCAGCAGCCACTTAGAATGTACTGGGAACAAGTTACAGGAAAATGTCACCAAAGTGCTTATCTCAGCCCAAAAATGCCATTTTGAGCCACGATTTTTTAAGGAAAGTGGGTGTCAGTTTTGTATGAAGGAAGGCATTGGGGCTCATGTATTTTGTGTTGGGCTCCTAAAACCCACTTTTAGAGACCTCACAAAGTCAGCAGCCACTTAGAATGTACTGGGAACAAGTTACAGGAAAATGTCACCAAAGTGCTTATCTCAGTCTAATAATGCTATTTTGACCCAAGATTTTTTTAAGAAAGTGGAAGTCAGTTTTGTCTGAAAGAAGGCATTAGGGCTCATGTATTTTGTGTTGGGCTCCTAAAACCCACTTTTAGAGACCTCACAAAGTCAGCAGCCACTTAGAATGTACTGGGAACAAGTTACAGGAAAATGTCACCAAAGTGCTTATCTCAGCCCAAAAATGCCATTTTGAGCCACGATTTTTTAAGGAAAGTGGGTGTCAGTTTTGTATGAAGGAAGGCATTGGGGCTCATGTATTTTGTGTTGGGCTCCTAAAACCCACTTTTAGAGACCTCACAAAGTCAGCAGCCACTTAGAATGTACTGGGAACAAGTTACAGGAAAATGTCACCAAAGTGCTTATCTCAGCCCAAAAATGCCATTTTGAGCCACGATTTTTTAAGGAAAGTGGGTGTCAGTTTTGTATGAAGGAAGGCATTGGGGCTCATGTATTTTGTGTTGGGCTCCTAAAACCCACTTTTAGAGACCTCACAAAGTCAGCAGCCACTTAGAATGTACTGGGAACAAGTTACAGGAAAATGTCACCAAAGTGCTTATCTCAGTCTAATAATGCTATTTTGACCCAAGATTTTTTTAAGAAAGTGGAAGTCAGTTTTGTCTGAAAGAAGGCATTAGGGCTCATGTATTTTGTGTTGGGCTCCTAAAACCCACTTTTAGAGACCTCACAAAGTCAGCAGCCACTTAGAATGTACTGGGAACAAGTTACAGGAAAATGTCACCAAAGTGCTTATCTCAGCCCAAAAATGCCATTTTGAGCCACGATTTTTTAAGGAAAGTGGGTGTCAGTTTTGTATGAAGGAAGGCATTGGGGCTCATGTATTTTGTGTTGGGCTCCTAAAACCCACTTTTAGAGACCTCACAAAGTCAGCAGCCACTTAGAATGTACTGGGAACAAGTTACAGGAAAATGTCACCAAAGTGCTTATCTCAGTCTAATAATGCTATTTTGACCCAAGATTTTTTTAAGAAAGTGGAAGTCAGTTTTGTCTGAAAGAAGGCATTAGGGCTCATGTATTTTGTGTTGGGCTCCTAAAACCCACTTTTAGAGACCTCACAAAGTCAGCAGCCACTTAGAATGTACTGGGAACAAGTTACAGGAAAATGTCACCAAAGTGCTTATCTCAGCCCAAAAATGCCATTTTGAGCCACGATTTTTTAAGGAAAGTGGGTGTCAGTTTTGTATGAAGGAAGGCATTGGGGCTCATGTATTTTGTGTTGGGCTCCTAAAACCCACTTTTAGAGACCTCACAAAGTCAGCAGCCACTTAGAATGTACTGGGAACAAGTTACAGGAAAATGTCACCAAAGTGCTTATCTCAGTCTAATAATGCTATTTTGACCCAAGATTTTTTTAAGAAAGTGGAAGTCAGTTTTGTCTGAAAGAAGGCATTAGGGCTCATGTATTTTGTGTTGGGCTCCTAAAACCCAATTTTACAGACCTCACAAAGTCAGCAGCCACTTAAAATGTACTGGGAACAAGTTACAGGAAAATGTCACCAAAGTGCTTATCTCAGCCCAAAAATGCTATTTTGAACCACGATTTTTTAAAGAAAGTGGGTGTCAGTTCTGTCTGAAGGAAGGCATTAGGGCTCATGTATTTTGTGTTGGGCTCCTAAAACCCACTTTTAGAGACCTCACAAAGTCAGCAGCCACTTAGAATGTACTGGGAACAAGTTACAGGAAAATGTCACCAAAGTGCTTATCTCAGCCCAAAAATGCCATTTTGAGCCACGATTTTTTAAGGAAAGTGGGTGTCAGTTTTGTATGAAGGAAGGCATTGGGGCTCATGTATTTTGTGTTGGGCTCCTAAAACCCACTTTTAGAGACCTCACAAAGTCAGCAGCCACTTAGAATGTACTGGGAACAAGTTACAGGAAAATGTCACCAAAGTGCTTATCTCAGTCTAATAATGCTATTTTGACCCAAGATTTTTTTAAGAAAGTGGAAGTCAGTTTTGTCTGAAAGAAGGCATTAGGGCTCATGTATTTTGTGTTGGGCTCCTAAAACCCACTTTTAGAGACCTCACAAAGTCAGCAGCCACTTAGAATGTACTGGGAACAAGTTACAGGAAAATGTCACCAAAGTGCTTATCTCAGCCCAAAAATGCCATTTTGAGCCACGATTTTTTAAGGAAAGTGGGTGTCAGTTTTGTATGAAGGAAGGCATTGGGGCTCATGTATTTTGTGTTGGGCTCCTAAAACCCACTTTTAGAGACCTCACAAAGTCAGCAGCCACTTAGAATGTACTGGGAACAAGTTACAGGAAAATGTCACCAAAGTGCTTATCTCAGCCCAAAAATGCCATTTTGAGCCACGATTTTTTAAGGAAAGTGGGTGTCAGTTTTGTATGAAGGAAGGCATTGGGGCTCATGTATTTTGTGTTGGGCTCCTAAAACCCACTTTTAGAGACCTCACAAAGTCAGCAGCCACTTAGAATGTACTGGGAACAAGTTACAGGAAAATGTCACCAAAGTGCTTATCTCAGTCTAATAATGCTATTTTGACCCAAGATTTTTTTAAGATAGTGGAAGTCAGTTTTGTCTGAAAGAAGGCATTAGGGCTCATGTATTTTGTGTTGGGCTCCTAAAACCCACTTTTAGAGACCTCACAAAGTCAGCAGCCACTTAGAATGTACTGGGAACAAGTTACAGGAAAATGTCACCAAAGTGCTTATCTCAGCCCAAAAATGCCATTTTGAGCCACGATTTTTTAAGGAAAGTGGGTGTCAGTTTTGTATGAAGGAAGGCATTGGGGCTCATGTATTTTGTGTTGGGCTCCTAAAACCCACTTTTAGAGACCTCACAAAGTCAGCAGCCACTTAGAATGTACTGGGAACAAGTTACAGGAAAATGTCACCAAAGTGCTTATCTCAGTCTAATAATGCTATTTTGACCCAAGATTTTTTTAAGAAAGTGGAAGTCAGTTTTGTCTGAAAGAAGGCATTAGGGCTCATGTATTTTGTGTTGGGCTCCTAAAACCCACTTTTAGAGACCTCACAAAGTCAGCAGCCACTTAGAATGTACTGGGAACAAGTTACAGGAAAATGTCACCAAAGTGCTTATCTCAGCCCAAAAATGCCATTTTGAGCCACGATTTTTTAAGGAAAGTGGGTGTCAGTTTTGTATGAAGGAAGGCATTGGGGCTCATGTATTTTGTGTTGGGCTCCTAAAACCCACTTTTAGAGACCTCACAAAGTCAGCAGCCACTTAGAATGTACTGGGAACAAGTTACAGGAAAATGTCACCAAAGTGCTTATCTCAGTCTAATAATGCTATTTTGACCCAAGATTTTTTTAAGAAAGTGGAAGTCAGTTTTGTCTGAAAGAAGGCATTAGGGCTCATGTATTTTGTGTTGGGCTCCTAAAACCCACTTTTAGAGACCTCACAAAGTCAGCAGCCACTTAGAATGTACTGGGAACAAGTTACAGGAAAATGTCACCAAAGTGCTTATCTCAGCCCAAAAATGCCATTTTGAGCCACGATTTTTTAAGGAAAGTGGGTGTCAGTTTTGTATGAAGGAAGGCATTGGGGCTCATGTATTTTGTGTTGGGCTCCTAAAACCCACTTTTAGAGACCTCACAAAGTCAGCAGCCACTTAGAATGTACTGGGAACAAGTTACAGGAAAATGTCACCAAAGTGCTTATCTCAGTCTAATAATGCTATTTTGACCCAAGATTTTTTTAAGAAAGTGGAAGTCAGTTTTGTCTGAAAGAAGGCATTAGGGCTCATGTATTTTGTGTTGGGCTCCTAAAACCCACTTTTAGAGACCTCACAAAGTCAGCAGCCACTTAGAATGTACTGGGAACAAGTTACAGGAAAATGTCACCAAAGTGCTTATCTCAGCCCAAAAATGCCATTTTGAGCCACGGTTTTTTAAGGAAAGTGGGTGTCAGTTTTGTATGAAGGAAGGCATTGGGGCTCATGTATTTTGTGTTGGGCTCCTAAAACCCACTTTTAGAGACCTCACAAAGTCAGCAGCCACTTAG
This sequence comes from Gymnoscopelus braueri, assembly GCF_963280865.1. Taxonomy (NCBI): domain Eukaryota; kingdom Metazoa; phylum Chordata; class Actinopteri; order Myctophiformes; family Myctophidae; genus Gymnoscopelus; species Gymnoscopelus braueri. Next base: position 22,091 of record NW_027660452.1, on the reverse strand, counting down.
AATGTACTGGGAACAAGTTACAGGAAAATGTCACCAAAGTGCTTATCTCAGTCTAATAATGCTATTTTGACCCAAGATTTTTTTAAGAAAGTGGAAGTCAGTTTTGTCTGAAAGAAGGCATTAGGGCTCATGTATTTTGTGTTGGGCTCCTAAAACCCACTTTTAGAGACCTCACAAAGTCAGCAGCCACTTAGAATGTACTGGGAACAAGTTACAGGAAAATGTCACCAAAGTGCTTATCTCAGCCCAAAAATGCCATTTTGAGCCACGATTTTTTAAGGAAAGTGGGTGTCAGTTTTGTATGAAGGAAGGCATTGGGGCTCATGTATTTTGTGTTGGGCTCCTAAAACCCACTTTTAGAGACCTCACAAAGTCAGCAGCCACTTAGAATGTACTGGGAACAAGTTACAGGAAAATGTCACCAAAGTGCTTATCTCAGCCCAAAAATGCCATTTTGAGCCACGATTTTTTAAGGAAAGTGGGTGTCAGTTTTGTATGAAGGAAGGCATTGGGGCTCATGTATTTTGTGTTGGGCTCCTAAAACCCACTTTTAGAGACCTCACAAAGTCAGCAGCCACTTAGAATGTACTGGGAACAAGTTACAGGAAAATGTCACCAAAGTGCTTATCTCAGTCTAATAATGCTATTTTGACCCAAGATTTTTTTAAGAAAGTGGAAGTCAGTTTTGTCTGAAAGAAGGCATTAGGGCTCATGTATTTTGTGTTGGGCTCCTAAAACCCACTTTTAGAGACCTCACAAAGTCAGCAGCCACTTAGAATGTACTGGGAACAAGTTACAGGAAAATGTCACCAAAGTGCTTATCTCAGTCTAATAATGCTATTTTGACCCAAGATTTTTTTAAGAAAGTGGAAGTCAGTTTTGTCTGAAAGAAGGCATTAGGGCTCATGTATTTTGTGTTGGGCTCCTAAAACCCACTTTTAGAGACCTCACAAAGTCAGCAGCCACTTAGAATGTACTGGGAACAAGTTACAGGAAAATGTCACCAAAGTGCTTATCTCAGCCCAAAAATGCCATTTTGAGCCACGATTTTTTAAGGAAAGTGGGTGTCAGTTTTGTATGAAGGAAGGCATTGGGGCTCATGTATTTTGTGTTGGGCTCCTAAAACCCACTTTTAGAGACCTCACAAAGTCAGCAGCCACTTAGAATGTACTGGGAACAAGTTACAGGAAAATGTCACCAAAGTGCTTATCTCAGCCCAAAAATGCCATTTTGAGCCACGATTTTTTAAGGAAAGTGGGTGTCAGTTTTGTATGAAGGAAGGCATTGGGGCTCATGTATTTTGTGTTGGGCTCCTAAAACCCACTTTTAGAGACCTCACAAAGTCAGCAGCCACTTAGAATGTACTGGGAACAAGTTACAGGAAAATGTCACCAAAGTGCTTATCTCAGTCTAATAATGCTATTTTGACCCAAGATTTTTTTAAGAAAGTGGAAGTCAGTTTTGTCTGAAAGAAGGCATTAGGGCTCATGTATTTTGTGTTGGGCTCCTAAAACCCACTTTTAGAGACCTCACAAAGTCAGCAGCCACTTAGAATGTACTGGGAACAAGTTACAGGAAAATGTCACCAAAGTGCTTATCTCAGCCCAAAAATGCCATTTTGAGCCACGATTTTTTAAGGAAAGTGGGTGTCAGTTTTGTATGAAGGAAGGCATTGGGGCTCATGTATTTTGTGTTGGGCTCCTAAAACCCACTTTTAGAGACCTCACAAAGTCAGCAGCCACTTAGAATGTACTGGGAACAAGTTACAGGAAAATGTCACCAAAGTGCTTATCTCAGTCTAATAATGCTATTTTGACCCAAGATTTTTTTAAGAAAGTGGAAGTCAGTTTTGTCTGAAAGAAGGCATTAGGGCTCATGTATTTTGTGTTGGGCTCCTAAAACCCACTTTTAGAGACCTCACAAAGTCAGCAGCCACTTAGAATGTACTGGGAACAAGTTACAGGAAAATGTCACCAAAGTGCTTATCTCAGCCCAAAAATGCCATTTTGAGCCACGATTTTTTAAGGAAAGTGGGTGTCAGTTTTGTATGAAGGAAGGCATTGGGGCTCATGTATTTTGTGTTGGGCTCCTAAAACCCACTTTTAGAGACCTCACAAAGTCAGCAGCCACTTAGAATGTACTGGGAACAAGTTACAGGAAAATGTCACCAAAGTGCTTATCTCAGTCTAATAATGCTATTTTGACCCAAGATTTTTTTAAGAAAGTGGAAGTCAGTTTTGTCTGAAAGAAGGCATTAGGGCTCATGTATTTTGTGTTGGGCTCCTAAAACCCAATTTTACAGACCTCACAAAGTCAGCAGCCACTTAAAATGTACTGGGAACAAGTTACAGGAAAATGTCACCAAAGTGCTTATCTCAGCCCAAAAATGCTATTTTGAACCACGATTTTTTAAAGAAAGTGGGTGTCAGTTCTGTCTGAAGGAAGGCATTAGGGCTCATGTATTTTGTGTTGGGCTCCTAAAACCCACTTTTAGAGACCTCACAAAGTCAGCAGCCACTTAGAATGTACTGGGAACAAGTTACAGGAAAATGTCACCAAAGTGCTTATCTCAGCCCAAAAATGCCATTTTGAGCCATGATTTTTTAAGGAAAGTGGGTGTCAGTTTTGTATGAAGGAAGGCATTGGGGCTCATGTATTTTGTGTTGGGCTCCTAAAACCCACTTTTAGAGACCTCACAAAGTCAGCAGCCACTTAGAATGTACTGGGAACAAGTTACAGGAAAATGTCACCAAAGTGCTTATCTCAGCCCAAAAATGCCATTTTGAGCCACGATTTTTTTAAGGAAAGTGGGTGTCAGTTTTGTATGAAGGAAGGCATTGGGGCTCATGTATTTTGTGTTGGGCTCCTAAAACCCACTTTTAGAGACCTCACAAAGTCAGCAGCCACTTAGAATGTACTGGGAACAAGTTACAGGAAAATGTCACCAAAGTGCTTATCTCAGTCTAATAATGCTATTTTGACCCAAGATTTTTTTAAGAAAGTGGAAGTCAGTTTTGTCTGAAAGAAGGCATTAGGGCTCATGTATTTTGTGTTGGGCTCCTAAAACCCACTTTTAGAGACCTCACAAAGTCAGCAGCCACTTAAAATGTACTGGGAACAAGTTACAGGAAAATGTCACCAAAGTGCTTATCTCAGTCTAATAATGCTATTTTGACCCAAGATTTTTTTAAGAAAGTGGAAGTCAGTTTTGTCTGAAAGAAGGCATTAGGGCTCATGTATTTTGTGTTGGGCTCCTAAAACCCACTTTTAGAGACCTCACAAAGTCAGCAGCCACTTAGAATGTACTGGGAACAAGTTACAGGAAAATGTCACCAAAGTGCTTATCTCAGCCCAAAAATGCCATTTTGAGCCACGATTTTTTAAGGAAAGTGGGTGTCAGTTTTGTATGAAGGAAGGCATTGGGGCTCATGTATTTTGTGTTGGGCTCCTAAAACCCACTTTTAGAGACCTCACAAAGTCAGCAGCCACTTAGAATGTACTGGGAACAAGTTACAGGAAAATGTCACCAAAGTGCTTATCTCAGCCCAAAAATGCCATTTTGAGCCACGATTTTTTAAGGAAAGTGGGTGTCAGTTTTGTATGAAGGAAGGCATTGGGGCTCATGTATTTTGTGTTGGGCTCCTAAAACCCACTTTTAGAGACCTCACAAAGTCAGCAGCCACTTAGAATGTACTGGGAACAAGTTACAGGAAAATGTCACCAAAGTGCTTATCTCAGTCTAATAATGCTATTTTGACCCAAGATTTTTTTAAGAAAGTGGAAGTCAGTTTTGTCTGAAAGAAGGCATTAGGGCTCATGTATTTTGTGTTGGGCTCCTAAAACCCACTTTTAGAGACCTCACAAAGTCAGCAGCCACTTAGAATGTACTGGGAACAAGTTACAGGAAAATGTCACCAAAGTGCTTATCTCAGCCCAAAAATGCCATTTTGAGCCACGATTTTTTAAGGAAAGTGGGTGTCAGTTTTGTATGAAGGAAGGCATTGGGGCTCATGTATTTTGTGTTGGGCTCCTAAAACCCACTTTTAGAGACCTCACAAAGTCAGCAGCCACTTAGAATGTACTGGGAACAAGTTACAGGAAAATGTCACCAAAGTGCTTATCTCAGTCTAATAATGCTATTTTGACCCAAGATTTTTTTAAGAAAGTGGAAGTCAGTTTTGTCTGAAAGAAGGCATTAGGGCTCATGTATTTTGTGTTGGGCTCCTAAAACCCACTTTTAGAGACCTCACAAAGTCAGCAGCCACTTAGAATGTACTGGGAACAAGTTACAGGAAAATGTCACCAAAGTGCTTATCTCAGCCCAAAAATGCCATTTTGAGCCACGATTTTTTAAGGAAAGTGGGTGTCAGTTTTGTATGAAGGAAGGCATTGGGGCTCATGTATTTTGTGTTGGGCTCCTAAAACCCACTTTTAGAGACCTCACAAAGTCAGCAGCCACTTAGAATGTACTGGGAACAAGTTACAGGAAAATGTCACCAAAGTGCTTATCTCAGTCTAATAATGCTATTTTGACCCAAGATTTTTTTAAGAAAGTGGAAGTCAGTTTTGTCTGAAAGAAGGCATTAGGGCTCATGTATTTTGTGTTGGGCTCCTAAAACCCACTTTTAGAGACCTCACAAAGTCAGCAGCCACTTAGAATGTACTGGGAACAAGTTACAGGAAAATGTCACCAAAGTGCTTATCTCAGCCCAAAAATGCCATTTTGAGCCACGATTTTTTAAGGAAAGTGGGTGTCAGTTTTGTATGAAGGAAGGCATTGGGGCTCATGTATTTTGTGTTGGGCTCCTAAAACCCACTTTTAGAGACCTCACAAAGTCAGCAGCCACTTAGAATGTACTGGGAACAAGTTACAGGAAAATGTCACCAAAGTGCTTATCTCAGTCTAATAATGCTATTTTGACCCAAGATTTTTTTAAGAAAGTGGAAGTCAGTTTTGTCTGAAAGAAGGCATTAGGGCTCATGTATTTTGTGTTGGGCTCCTAAAACCCAATTTTACAGACCTCACAAAGTCAGCAGCCACTTAAAATGTACTGGGAACAAGTTACAGGAAAATGTCACCAAAGTGCTTATCTCAGCCCAAAAATGCTATTTTGAACCACGATTTTTTAAAGAAAGTGGGTGTCAGTTCTGTCTGAAGGAAGGCATTAGGGCTCATGTATTTTGTGTTGGGCTCCTAAAACCCACTTTTAGAGACCTCACAAAGTCAGCAGCCACTTAGAATGTACTGGGAACAAGTTACAGGAAAATGTCACCAAAGTGCTTATCTCAGCCCAAAAATGCCATTTTGAGCCATGATTTTTTAAGGAAAGTGGGTGTCAGTTTTGTATGAAGGAAGGCATTGGGGCTCATGTATTTTGTGTTGGGCTCCTAAAACCCACTTTTAGAGACCTCACAAAGTCAGCAGCCACTTAGAATGTACTGGGAACAAGTTACAGGAAAATGTCACCAAAGTGCTTATCTCAGTCTAATAATGCTATTTTGACCCAAGATTTTTTTAAGAAAGTGGAAGTCAGTTTTGTCTGAAAGAAGGCATTAGGGCTCATGTATTTTGTGTTGGGCTCCTAAAACCCACTTTTAGAGACCTCACAAAGTCAGCAGCCACTTAGAATGTACTGGGAACAAGTTACAGGAAAATGTCACCAAAGTGCTTATCTCAGCCCAAAAATGCCATTTTGAGCCACGATTTTTTAAGGAAAGTGGGTGTCAGTTTTGTATGAAGGAAGGCATTGGGGCTCATGTATTTTGTGTTGGGCTCCTAAAACCCACTTTTAGAGACCTCACAAAGTCAGCAGCCACTTAGAATGTACTGGGAACAAGTTACAGGAAAATGTCACCAAAGTGCTTATCTCAGCCCAAAAATGCCATTTTGAGCCACGATTTTTTAAGGAAAGTGGGTGTCAGTTTTGTATGAAGGAAGGCATTGGGGCTCATGTATTTTGTGTTGGGCTCCTAAAACCCACTTTTAGAGACCTCACAAAGTCAGCAGCCACTTAGAATGTACTGGGAACAAGTTACAGGAAAATGTCACCAAAGTGCTTATCTCAGTCTAATAATGCTATTTTGACCCAAGATTTTTTTAAGAAAGTGGAAGTCAGTTTTGTCTGAAAGAAGGCATTAGGGCTCATGTATTTTGTGTTGGGCTCCTAAAACCCACTTTTAGAGACCTCACAAAGTCAGCAGCCACTTAGAATGTACTGGGAACAAGTTACAGGAAAATGTCACCAAAGTGCTTATCTCAGCCCAAAAATGCCATTTTGAGCCACGATTTTTTAAGGAAAGTGGGTGTCAGTTTTGTATGAAGGAAGGCATTGGGGCTCATGTATTTTGTGTTGGGCTCCTAAAACCCACTTTTAGAGACCTCACAAAGTCAGCAGCCACTTAGAATGTACTGGGAACAAGTTACAGGAAAATGTCACCAAAGTGCTTATCTCAGTCTAATAATGCTATTTTGACCCAAGATTTTTTTAAGAAAGTGGAAGTCAGTTTTGTCTGAAAGAAGGCATTAGGGCTCATGTATTTTGTGTTGGGCTCCTAAAACCCACTTTTAGAGACCTCACAAAGTCAGCAGCCACTTAGAATGTACTGGGAACAAGTTACAGGAAAATGTCACCAAAGTGCTTATCTCAGCCCAAAAATGCCATTTTGAGCCACGATTTTTTAAGGAAAGTGGGTGTCAGTTTTGTATGAAGGAAGGCATTGGGGCTCATGTATTTTGTGTTGGGCTCCTAAAACCCACTTTTAGAGACCTCACAAAGTCAGCAGCCACTTAGAATGTACTGGGAACAAGTTACAGGAAAATGTCACCAAAGTGCTTATCTCAGTCTAATAATGCTATTTTGACCCAAGATTTTTTTAAGAAAGTGGAAGTCAGTTTTGTCTGAAAGAAGGCATTAGGGCTCATGTATTTTGTGTTGGGCTCCTAAAACCCACTTTTAGAGACCTCACAAAGTCAGCAGCCACTTAGAATGTACTGGGAACAAGTTACAGGAAAATGTCACCAAAGTGCTTATCTCAGCCCAAAAATGCCATTTTGAGCCACGATTTTTTAAGGAAAGTGGGTGTCAGTTTTGTATGAAGGAAGGCATTGGGGCTCATGTATTTTGTGTTGGGCTCCTAAAACCCACTTTTAGAGACCTCACAAAGTCAGCAGCCACTTAGAATGTACTGGGAACAAGTTACAGGAAAATGTCACCAAAGTGCTTATCTCAGTCTAATAATGCTATTTTGACCCAAGATTTTTTTAAGAAAGTGGAAGTCAGTTTTGTCTGAAAGAAGGCATTAGGGCTCATGTATTTTGTGTTGGGCTCCTAAAACCCACTTTTAGAGACCTCACAAAGTCAGCAGCCACTTAGAATGTACTGGGAACAAGTTACAGGAAAATGTCACCAAAGTGCTTATCTCAGCCCAAAAATGCCATTTTGAGCCACGATTTTTTAAGGAAAGTGGGTGTCAGTTTTGTATGAAGGAAGGCATTGGGGCTCATGTATTTTGTGTTGGGCTCCTAAAACCCACTTTTAGAGACCTCACAAAGTCAGCAGCCACTTAGAATGTACTGGGAACAAGTTACAGGAAAATGTCACCAAAGTGCTTATCTCAGCCCAAAAATGCCATTTTGAGCCACGATTTTTTAAGGAAAGTGGGTGTCAGTTTTGTATGAAGGAAGGCATTGGGGCTCATGTATTTTGTGTTGGGCTCCTAAAACCCACTTTTAGAGACCTCACAAAGTCAGCAGCCACTTAGAATGTACTGGGAACAAGTTACAGGAAAATGTCACCAAAGTGCTTATCTCAGTCTAATAATGCTATTTTGACCCAAGATTTTTTTAAGAAAGTGGAAGTCAGTTTTGTCTGAAAGAAGGCATTAGGGCTCATGTATTTTGTGTTGGGCTCCTAAAACCCACTTTTAGAGACCTCACAAAGTCAGCAGCCACTTAGAATGTACTGGGAACAAGTTACAGGAAAATGTCACCAAAGTGCTTATCTCAGCCCAAAAATGCCATTTTGAGCCACGATTTTTTAAGGAAAGTGGGTGTCAGTTTTGTATGAAGGAAGGCATTGGGGCTCATGTATTTTGTGTTGGGCTCCTAAAACCCACTTTTAGAGACCTCACAAAGTCAGCAGCCACTTAGAATGTACTGGGAACAAGTTACAGGAAAATGTCACCAAAGTGCTTATCTCAGTCTAATAATGCTATTTTGACCCAAGATTTTTTTAAGAAAGTGGAAGTCAGTTTTGTCTGAAAGAAGGCATTAGGGCTCATGTATTTTGTGTTGGGCTCCTAAAACCCACTTTTAGAGACCTCACAAAGTCAGCAGCCACTTAGAATGTACTGGGAACAAGTTACAGGAAAATGTCACCAAAGTGCTTATCTCAGCCCAAAAATGCCATTTTGAGCCACGATTTTTTAAGGAAAGTGGGTGTCAGTTTTGTATGAAGGAAGGCATTGGGGCTCATGTATTTTGTGTTGGGCTCCTAAAACCCACTTTTAGAGACCTCACAAAGTCAGCAGCCACTTAGAATGTACTGGGAACAAGTTACAGGAAAATGTCACCAAAGTGCTTATCTCAGCCCAAAAGTGCTATTTTGAGCCACGATTTTTTAAGGAAAGTGGGTGTCAGTTTTGTCTGAAGGAAGGCATTAGGGCTCATGTATTTTGTGTTGGGCTCCTAAAACCCACTTTTAGAGACCTCACAAAGTCAGCAGCCACTTAGAATGTACTGGGAACAAGTTACAGGAAAATGTCACCAAAGTGCTTATCTCAGCCCAAAAGTGCTATTTTGAGCCACGATTTTTTAAGGAAAGTGGGTGTCAGTTTTGTCTGAAGGAAGGCATTAGGGCTCATGTATTTTGTGTTGGGCTCCTAAAACCCACTTTTAGAGACCTCACAAAGTCAGCAGCCACTTAGAATGTACTGGGAACAAGTTACAGGAAAATGTCACCAAAGTGCTTATCTCAGCCCAAAAGTGCTATTTTGAGCCACGATTTTTTAAGGAAAGTGGGTGTCAGTTTTGTCTGAAGGAAGGCATTAGGGCTCATGTATTTTGTGTTGGGCTCCTAAAACCACCTTTTAGAGACCTCACAAAGTCAGCAGCCACTTACAATGTACTGGGAACAAGTTACAGGAAAATGTCACCAAAGTGCTTATCTCAGTCTAAAAATGCTATTTTGACCCAAGATTTTTTTAAGAAAGTGGGTGTCAGTTTTGTCTGAAAGAAGGCATTAGGGCTTATGTATTTTGTGTTGGGCTCCTAAAACCCACTTTTAGAGACCTCACAAAGTCAGCAGCCACTTAGAATGTACTGGGAACAAGTTACAGGAAAATGTCACCAAAGTGCTTATCTCAGCCCAAAAGTGCTATTTTGAGCCACGATTTTTTAAGGAAAGTGGGTGTCAGTTTTGTCTGAAGGAAGGCATTAGGGCTCATGTATTTTGTGTTGGGCTCCTAAAACCCACTTTTAGAGACCTCACAAAGTCAGCAGCCACTTAGAATGTACTGGGAACAAGTTACAGGAAAATGTCACCAAAGTGCTTATCTCAGCCCAAAAGTGCTATTTTGAGCCACGATTTTTTAAGGAAAGTGGGTGTCAGTTTTGTCTGAAGGAAGGCATTAGGGCTCATGTATTTTGTGTTGGGCTCCTAAAACCCACTTTTAGAGACCTCACAAAGTCAGCAGCCACTTAGAATGTACTGGGAACAAGTTACAGGAAAATGTCACCAAAGTGCTTATCTCAGCCCAAAAGTGCTATTTTGAGCCACGATTTTTTAAGGAAAGTGGGTGTCAGTTTTGTCTGAAGGAAGGCATTAGGGCTCATGTATTTTGTGTTGGGCTCCTAAAACCACCTTTTAGAGACCTCACAAAGTCAGCAGCCACTTACAATGTACTGGGAACAAGTTACAGGAAAATGTCACCAAAGTGCTTATCTCAGTCTAAAAATGCTATTTTGACCCAAGATTTTTTTAAGAAAGTGGGTGTCAGTTTTGTCTGAAAGAAGGCATTAGGGCTTATGTATTTTGTGTTGGGCTCCTAAAACCCACTTTTAGAGACCTCACAAAGTCAGCAGCCACTTAGAATGTACTGGGAACAAGTTACAGGAAAATGTCACCAAAGTGCTTATCTCAGCCCAAAAGTGCTATTTTGAGCCACGATTTTTTAAGGAAAGTGGGTGTCAGTTTTGTCTGAAGGAAGGCATTAGGGCTCATGTATTTTGTGTTGGGCTCCTAAAACCCACTTTTAGAGACCTCACAAAGTCAGCAGCCACTTAGAATGTACTGGGAACAAGTTACAGGAAAATGTCACCAAAGTGCTTATCTCAGTCTAATAATGCTATTTTGACCCAAGATATTTTTAAGAAAGTGGAAGTCAGTTTTGTCTGAAAGAAGGCATTAGGGCTCATGTATTTTGTGTTGGGCTCCTAAAACCCAATTTTACAGACCTCACAAAGTCAGCAGCCACTTAAAATGTACTGGGAACAAGTTACAGGAAAATGTCACCAAAGTGCTTATCTCAGCCCAAAAATGCTATTTTGAACCACGATTTTTTAAAGAAAGTGGGTGTCAGTTCTGTCTGAAGGAAGGCATTAGGGCTCATGTATTTTGTGTTGGGCTCCTAAAACCCACTTTTAGAGACCTCACAAAGTCAGCAGCCACTTAGAATGTACTGGGAACAAGTTACAGGAAAATGTCACCAAAGTGCTTATCTCAGCCCAAAAATGCCATTTTGAGCCATGATTTTTTAAGGAAAGTGGGTGTCAGTTTTGTATGAAGGAAGGCATTGGGGCTCATGTATTTTGTGTTGGGCTCCTAAAACCCACTTTTAGAGACCTCACAAAGTCAGCAGCCACTTAGAATGTACTGGGAACAAGTTACAGGAAAATGTCACCAAAGTGCTTATCTCAGCCCAAAAATGCCATTTTGAGCCACGATTTTTTAAGGAAAGTGGGTGTCAGTTTTGTATGAAGGAAGGCATTGGGGCTCATGTATTTTGTGTTGGGCTCCTAAAACCCACTTTTAGAGACCTCACAAAGTCAGCAGCCACTTAGAATGTACTGGGAACAAGTTACAGGAAAATGTCACCAAAGTGCTTATCTCAGTCTAATAATGCTATTTTGACCCAAGATTTTTTTAAGATAGTGGAAGTCAGTTTTGTCTGAAAGAAGGCATTAGGGCTCATGTATTTTGTGTTGGGCTCCTAAAACCCACTTTTAGAGACCTCACAAAGTCAGCAGCCACTTAGAATGTACTGGGAACAAGTTACAGGAAAATGTCACCAAAGTGCTTATCTCAGCCCAAAAATGCCATTTTGAGCCACGATTTTTTAAGGAAAGTGGGTGTCAGTTTTGTATGAAGGAAGGCATTGGGGCTCATGTATTTTGTGTTGGGCTCCTAAAACCCACTTTTAGAGACCTCACAAAGTCAGCAGCCACTTAGAATGTACTGGGAACAAGTTACAGGAAAATGTCACCAAAGTGCTTATCTCAGTCTAATAATGCTATTTTGACCCAAGATTTTTTTAAGAAAGTGGAAGTCAGTTTTGTCTGAAAGAAGGCATTAGGGCTCATGTATTTTGTGTTGGGCTCCTAAAACCCACTTTTAGAGACCTCACAAAGTCAGCAGCCACTTAGAATGTACTGGGAACAAGTTACAGGAAAATGTCACCAAAGTGCTTATCTCAGCCCAAAAATGCCATTTTGAGCCACGATTTTTTAAGGAAAGTGGGTGTCAGTTTTGTATGAAGGAAGGCATTGGGGCTCATGTATTTTGTGTTGGGCTCCTAAAACCCACTTTTAGAGACCTCACAAAGTCAGCAGCCACTTAGAATGTACTGGGAACAAGTTACAGGAAAATGTCACCAAAGTGCTTATCTCAGTCTAATAATGCTATTTTGACCCAAGATTTTTTTAAGAAAGTGGAAGTCAGTTTTGTCTGAAAGAAGGCATTAGGGCTCATGTATTTTGTGTTGGGCTCCTAAAACCCACTTTTAGAGACCTCACAAAGTCAGCAGCCACTTAGAATGTACTGGGAACAAGTTACAGGAAAATGTCACCAAAGTGCTTATCTCAGCCCAAAAATGCCATTTTGAGCCACGATTTTTTAAGGAAAGTGGGTGTCAGTTTTGTATGAAGGAAGGCATTGGGGCTCATGTATTTTGTGTTGGGCTCCTAAAACCCACTTTTAGAGACCTCACAAAGTCAGCAGCCACTTAGAATGTACTGGGAACAAGTTACAGGAAAATGTCACCAAAGTGCTTATCTCAGTCTAATAATGCTATTTTGACCCAAGATTTTTTTAAGAAAGTGGAAGTCAGTTTTGTCTGAAAGAAGGCATTAGGGCTCATGTATTTTGTGTTGGGCTCCTAAAACCCAATTTTACAGACCTCACAAAGTCAGCAGCCACTTAAAATGTACTGGGAACAAGTTACAGGAAAATGTCACCAAAGTGCTTATCTCAGCCCAAAAATGCTATTTTGAACCACGATTTTTTAAAGAAAGTGGGTGTCAGTTCTGTCTGAAGGAAGGCATTAGGGCTCATGTATTTTGTGTTGGGCTCCTAAAACCCACTTTTAGAGACCTCACAAAGTCAGCAGCCACTTAGAATGTACTGGGAACAAGTTACAGGAAAATGTCACCAAAGTGCTTATCTCAGCCCAAAAATGCCATTTTGAGCCACGATTTTTTAAGGAAAGTGGGTGTCAGTTTTGTATGAAGGAAGGCATTGGGGCTCATGTATTTTGTGTTGGGCTCCTAAAACCCACTTTTAGAGACCTCACAAAGTCAGCAGCCACTTAGAATGTACTGGGAACAAGTTACAGGAAAATGTCACCAAAGTGCTTATCTCAGTCTAATAATGCTATTTTGACCCAAGATTTTTTTAAGAAAGTGGAAGTCAGTTTTGTCTGAAAGAAGGCATTAGGGCTCATGTATTTTGTGTTGGGCTCCTAAAACCCACTTTTAGAGACCTCACAAAGTCAGCAGCCACTTAGAATGTACTGGGAACAAGTTACAGGAAAATGTCACCAAAGTGCTTATCTCAGCCCAAAAATGCCATTTTGAGCCACGATTTTTTAAGGAAAGTGGGTGTCAGTTTTGTATGAAGGAAGGCATTGGGGCTCATGTATTTTGTGTTGGGCTCCTAAAACCCACTTTTAGAGACCTCACAAAGTCAGCAGCCACTTAGAATGTACTGGGAACAAGTTACAGGAAAATGTCACCAAAGTGCTTATCTCAGCCCAAAAATGCCATTTTGAGCCACGATTTTTTAAGGAAAGTGGGTGTCAGTTTTGTATGAAGGAAGGCATTGGGGCTCATGTATTTTGTGTTGGGCTCCTAAAACCCACTTTTAGAGACCTCACAAAGTCAGCAGCCACTTAGAATGTACTGGGAACAAGTTACAGGAAAATGTCACCAAAGTGCTTATCTCAGTCTAATAATGCTATTTTGACCCAAGATTTTTTTAAGATAGTGGAAGTCAGTTTTGTCTGAAAGAAGGCATTAGGGCTCATGTATTTTGTGTTGGGCTCCTAAAACCCACTTTTAGAGACCTCACAAAGTCAGCAGCCACTTAGAATGTACTGGGAACAAGTTACAGGAAAATGTCACCAAAGTGCTTATCTCAGCCCAAAAATGCCATTTTGAGCCACGATTTTTTAAGGAAAGTGGGTGTCAGTTTTGTATGAAGGAAGGCATTGGGGCTCATGTATTTTGTGTTGGGCTCCTAAAACCCACTTTTAGAGACCTCACAAAGTCAGCAGCCACTTAGAATGTACTGGGAACAAGTTACAGGAAAATGTCACCAAAGTGCTTATCTCAGTCTAATAATGCTATTTTGACCCAAGATTTTTTTAAGAAAGTGGAAGTCAGTTTTGTCTGAAAGAAGGCATTAGGGCTCATGTATTTTGTGTTGGGCTCCTAAAACCCACTTTTAGAGACCTCACAAAGTCAGCAGCCACTTAGAATGTACTGGGAACAAGTTACAGGAAAATGTCACCAAAGTGCTTATCTCAGCCCAAAAATGCCATTTTGAGCCACGATTTTTTAAGGAAAGTGGGTGTCAGTTTTGTATGAAGGAAGGCATTGGGGCTCATGTATTTTGTGTTGGGCTCCTAAAACCCACTTTTAGAGACCTCACAAAGTCAGCAGCCACTTAGAATGTACTGGGAACAAGTTACAGGAAAATGTCACCAAAGTGCTTATCTCAGTCTAATAATGCTATTTTGACCCAAGATTTTTTTAAGAAAGTGGAAGTCAGTTTTGTCTGAAAGAAGGCATTAGGGCTCATGTATTTTGTGTTGGGCTCCTAAAACCCACTTTTAGAGACCTCACAAAGTCAGCAGCCACTTAGAATGTACTGGGAACAAGTTACAGGAAAATGTCACCAAAGTGCTTATCTCAGCCCAAAAATGCCATTTTGAGCCACGATTTTTTAAGGAAAGTGGGTGTCAGTTTTGTATGAAGGAAGGCATTGGGGCTCATGTATTTTGTGTTGGGCTCCTAAAACCCACTTTTAGAGACCTCACAAAGTCAGCAGCCACTTAGAATGTACTGGGAACAAGTTACAGGAAAATGTCACCAAAGTGCTTATCTCAGTCTAATAATGCTATTTTGACCCAAGATTTTTTTAAGAAAGTGGAAGTCAGTTTTGTCTGAAAGAAGGCATTAGGGCTCATGTATTTTGTGTTGGGCTCCTAAAACCCACTTTTAGAGACCTCACAAAGTCAGCAGCCACTTAGAATGTACTGGGAACAAGTTACAGGAAAATGTCACCAAAGTGCTTATCTCAGCCCAAAAATGCCATTTTGAGCCACGATTTTTTAAGGAAAGTGGGTGTCAGTTTTGTATGAAGGAAGGCATTGGGGCTCATGTATTTTGTGTTGGGCTCCTAAAACCCACTTTTAGAGACCTCACAAAGTCAGCAGCCACTTAGAATGTACTGGGAACAAGTTACAGGAAAATGTCACCAAAGTGCTTATCTCAGTCTAATAATGCTATTTTGACCCAAGATTTTTTTAAGAAAGTGGAAGTCAGTTTTGTCTGAAAGAAGGCATTAGGGCTCATGTATTTTGTGTTGGGCTCCTAAAACCCACTTTTAGAGACCTCACAAAGTCAGCAGCCACTTAGAATGTACTGGGAACAAGTTACAGGAAAATGTCACCAAAGTGCTTATCTCAGCCCAAAAATGCCATTTTGAGCCACGATTTTTTAAGGAAAGTGGGTGTCAGTTTTGTATGAAGGAAGGCATTGGGGCTCATGTATTTTGTGTTGGGCTCCTAAAACCCACTTTTAGAGACCTCACAAAGTCAGCAGCCACTTAGAATGTACTGGGAACAAGTTACAGGAAAATGTCACCAAAGTGCTTATCTCAGCCCAAAAATGCCATTTTGAGCCACGATTTTTTAAGGAAAGTGGGTGTCAGTTTTGTATGAAGGAAGGCATTGGGGCTCATGTATTTTGTGTTGGGCTCCTAAAACCCACTTTTAGAGACCTCACAAAGTCAGCAGCCACTTAGAATGTACTGGGAACAAGTTACAGGAAAATGTCACCAAAGTGCTTATCTCAGTCTAATAATGCTATTTTGACCCAAGATTTTTTTAAGAAAGTGGAAGTCAGTTTTGTCTGAAAGAAGGCATTAGGGCTCATGTATTTTGTGTTGGGCTCCTAAAACCCACTTTTAGAGACCTCACAAAGTCAGCAGCCACTTAGAATGTACTGGGAACAAGTTACAGGAAAATGTCACCAAAGTGCTTATCTCAGTCTAATAATGCTATTTTGACCCAAGATTTTTTTAAGAAAGTGGAAGTCAGTTTTGTCTGAAAGAAGGCATTAGGGCTCATGTATTTTGTGTTGGGCTCCTAAAACCCACTTTTAGAGACCTCACAAAGTCAGCAGCCACTTAGAATGTACTGGGAACAAGTTACAGGAAAATGTCACCAAAGTGCTTATCTCAGCCCAAAAATGCCATTTTGAGCCACGATTTTTTAAGGAAAGTGGGTGTCAGTTTTGTATGAAGGAAGGCATTGGGGCTCATGTATTTTGTGTTGGGCTCCTAAAACCCACTTTTAGAGACCTCACAAAGTCAGCAGCCACTTAGAATGTACTGGGAACAAGTTACAGGAAAATGTCACCAAAGTGCTTATCTCAGCCCAAAAATGCCATTTTGAGCCACGATTTTTTAAGGAAAGTGGGTGTCAGTTTTGTATGAAGGAAGGCATTGGGGCTCATGTATTTTGTGTTGGGCTCCTAAAACCCACTTTTAGAGACCTCACAAAGTCAGCAGCCACTTAGAATGTACTGGGAACAAGTTACAGGAAAATGTCACCAAAGTGCTTATCTCAGTCTAATAATGCTATTTTGACCCAAGATTTTTTTAAGAAAGTGGAAGTCAGTTTTGTCTGAAAGAAGGCATTAGGGCTCATGTATTTTGTGTTGGGCTCCTAAAACCCACTTTTAGAGACCTCACAAAGTCAGCAGCCACTTAGAATGTACTGGGAACAAGTTACAGGAAAATGTCACCAAAGTGCTTATCTCAGCCCAAAAATGCCATTTTGAGCCACGATTTTTTAAGGAAAGTGGGTGTCAGTTTTGTATGAAGGAAGGCATTGGGGCTCATGTATTTTGTGTTGGGCTCCTAAAACCCACTTTTAGAGACCTCACAAAGTCAGCAGCCACTTAGAATGTACTGGGAACAAGTTACAGGAAAATGTCACCAAAGTGCTTATCTCAGTCTAATAATGCTATTTTGACCCAAGATTTTTTTAAGAAAGTGGAAGTCAGTTTTGTCTGAAAGAAGGCATTAGGGCTCATGTATTTTGTGTTGGGCTCCTAAAACCCACTTTTAGAGACCTCACAAAGTCAGCAGCCACTTAGAATGTACTGGGAACAAGTTACAGGAAAATGTCACCAAAGTGCTTATCTCAGCCCAAAAATGCCATTTTGAGCCACGATTTTTTAAGGAAAGTGGGTGTCAGTTTTGTATGAAGGAAGGCATTGGGGCTCATGTATTTTGTGTTGGGCTCCTAAAACCCACTTTTAGAGACCTCACAAAGTCAGCAGCCACTTAGAATGTACTGGGAACAAGTTACAGGAAAATGTCACCAAAGTGCTTATCTCAGTCTAATAATGCTATTTTGACCCAAGATTTTTTTAAGAAAGTGGAAGTCAGTTTTGTCTGAAAGAAGGCATTAGGGCTCATGTATTTTGTGTTGGGCTCCTAAAACCCAATTTTACAGACCTCACAAAGTCAGCAGCCACTTAAAATGTACTGGGAACAAGTTACAGGAAAATGTCACCAAAGTGCTTATCTCAGCCCAAAAATGCTATTTTGAACCACGATTTTTTAAAGAAAGTGGGTGTCAGTTCTGTCTGAAGGAAGGCATTAGGGCTCATGTATTTTGTGTTGGGCTCCTAAAACCCACTTTTAGAGACCTCACAAAGTCAGCAGCCACTTAGAATGTACTGGGAACAAGTTACAGGAAAATGTCACCAAAGTGCTTATCTCAGCCCAAAAATGCCATTTTGAGCCATGATTTTTTAAGGAAAGTGGGTGTCAGTTTTGTATGAAGGAAGGCATTGGGGCTCATGTATTTTGTGTTGGGCTCCTAAAACCCACTTTTAGAGACCTCACAAAGTCAGCAGCCACTTAGAATGTACTGGGAACAAGTTACAGGAAAATGTCACCAAAGTGCTTATCTCAGCCCAAAAATGCCATTTTGAGCCACGATTTTTTTAAGGAAAGTGGGTGTCAGTTTTGTATGAAGGAAGGCATTGGGGCTCATGTATTTTGTGTTGGGCTCCTAAAACCCACTTTTAGAGACCTCACAAAGTCAGCAGCCACTTAGAATGTACTGGGAACAAGTTACAGGAAAATGTCACCAAAGTGCTTATCTCAGTCTAATAATGCTATTTTGACCCAAGATTTTTTTAAGAAAGTGGAAGTCAGTTTTGTCTGAAAGAAGGCATTAGGGCTCATGTATTTTGTGTTGGGCTCCTAAAACCCACTTTTAGAGACCTCACAAAGTCAGCAGCCACTTAGAATGTACTGGGAACAAGTTACAGGAAAATGTCACCAAAGTGCTTATCTCAGTCTAATAATGCTATTTTGACCCAAGATTTTTTTAAGAAAGTGGAAGTCAGTTTTGTCTGAAAGAAGGCATTAGGGCTCATGTATTTTGTGTTGGGCTCCTAAAACCCACTTTTAGAGACCTCACAAAGTCAGCAGCCACTTAGAATGTACTGGGAACAAGTTACAGGAAAATGTCACCAAAGTGCTTATCTCAGCCCAAAAATGCCATTTTGAGCCACGATTTTTTAAGGAAAGTGGGTGTCAGTTTTGTATGAAGGAAGGCATTGGGGCTCATGTATTTTGTGTTGGGCTCCTAAAACCCACTTTTAGAGACCTCACAAAGTCAGCAGCCACTTAGAATGTACTGGGAACAAGTTACAGGAAAATGTCACCAAAGTGCTTATCTCAGCCCAAAAATGCCATTTTGAGCCACGATTTTTTAAGGAAAGTGGGTGTCAGTTTTGTATGAAGGAAGGCATTGGGGCTCATGTATTTTGTGTTGGGCTCCTAAAACCCACTTTTAGAGACCTCACAAAGTCAGCAGCCACTTAGAATGTACTGGGAACAAGTTACAGGAAAATGTCACCAAAGTGCTTATCTCAGTCTAATAATGCTATTTTGACCCAAGATTTTTTTAAGAAAGTGGAAGTCAGTTTTGTCTGAAAGAAGGCATTAGGGCTCATGTATTTTGTGTTGGGCTCCTAAAACCCACTTTTAGAGACCTCACAAAGTCAGCAGCCACTTAGAATGTACTGGGAACAAGTTACAGGAAAATGTCACCAAAGTGCTTATCTCAGCCCAAAAATGCCATTTTGAGCCACGATTTTTTAAGGAAAGTGGGTGTCAGTTTTGTATGAAGGAAGGCATTGGGGCTCATGTATTTTGTGTTGGGCTCCTAAAACCCACTTTTAGAGACCTCACAAAGTCAGCAGCCACTTAGAATGTACTGGGAACAAGTTACAGGAAAATGTCACCAAAGTGCTTATCTCAGTCTAATAATGCTATTTTGACCCAAGATTTTTTTAAGAAAGTGGAAGTCAGTTTTGTCTGAAAGAAGGCATTAGGGCTCATGTATTTTGTGTTGGGCTCCTAAAACCCACTTTTAGAGACCTCACAAAGTCAGCAGCCACTTAGAATGTACTGGGAACAAGTTACAGGAAAATGTCACCAAAGTGCTTATCTCAGCCCAAAAATGCCATTTTGAGCCACGATTTTTTAAGGAAAGTGGGTGTCAGTTTTGTATGAAGGAAGGCATTGGGGCTCATGTATTTTGTGTTGGGCTCCTAAAACCCACTTTTAGAGACCTCACAAAGTCAGCAGCCACTTAGAATGTACTGGGAACAAGTTACAGGAAAATGTCACCAAAGTGCTTATCTCAGTCTAATAATGCTATTTTGACCCAAGATTTTTTTAAGAAAGTGGAAGTCAGTTTTGTCTGAAAGAAGGCATTAGGGCTCATGTATTTTGTGTTGGGCTCCTAAAACCCACTTTTAGAGACCTCACAAAGTCAGCAGCCACTTAGAATGTACTGGGAACAAGTTACAGGAAAATGTCACCAAAGTGCTTATCTCAGCCCAAAAATGCCATTTTGAGCCACGATTTTTTAAGGAAAGTGGGTGTCAGTTTTGTATGAAGGAAGGCATTGGGGCTCATGTATTTTGTGTTGGGCTCCTAAAACCCACTTTTAGAGACCTCACAAAGTCAGCAGCCACTTAGAATGTACTGGGAACAAGTTACAGGAAAATGTCACCAAAGTGCTTATCTCAGTCTAATAATGCTATTTTGACCCAAGATTTTTTTAAGAAAGTGGAAGTCAGTTTTGTCTGAAAGAAGGCATTAGGGCTCATGTATTTTGTGTTGGGCTCCTAAAACCCACTTTTAGAGACCTCACAAAGTCAGCAGCCACTTAGAATGTACTGGGAACAAGTTACAGGAAAATGTCACCAAAGTGCTTATCTCAGCCCAAAAATGCCATTTTGAGCCACGATTTTTTAAGGAAAGTGGGTGTCAGTTTTGTATGAAGGAAGGCATTGGGGCTCATGTATTTTGTGTTGGGCTCCTAAAACCCACTTTTAGAGACCTCACAAAGTCAGCAGCCACTTAGAATGTACTGGGAACAAGTTACAGGAAAATGTCACCAAAGTGCTTATCTCAGTCTAATAATGCTATTTTGACCCAAGATTTTTTTAAGAAAGTGGAAGTCAGTTTTGTCTGAAAGAAGGCATTAGGGCTCATGTATTTTGTGTTGGGCTCCTAAAACCCACTTTTAGAGACCTCACAAAGTCAGCAGCCACTTAGAATGTACTGGGAACAAGTTACAGGAAAATGTCACCAAAGTGCTTATCTCAGCCCAAAAATGCCATTTTGAGCCACGATTTTTTAAGGAAAGTGGGTGTCAGTTTTGTATGAAGGAAGGCATTGGGGCTCATGTATTTTGTGTTGGGCTCCTAAAACCCACTTTTAGAGACCTCACAAAGTCAGCAGCCACTTAGAATGTACTGGGAACAAGTTACAGGAAAATGTCACCAAAGTGCTTATCTCAGTCTAATAATGCTATTTTGACCCAAGATTTTTTTAAGAAAGTGGAAGTCAGTTTTGTCTGAAAGAAGGCATTAGGGCTCATGTATTTTGTGTTGGGCTCCTAAAACCCACTTTTAGAGACCTCACAAAGTCAGCAGCCACTTAGAATGTACTGGGAACAAGTTACAGGAAAATGTCACCAAAGTGCTTATCTCAGCCCAAAAAATGCCATTTTGAGCCACGATTTTTTAAGGAAAGTGGGTGTCAGTTTTGTATGAAGGAAGGCATTGGGGCTCATGTATTTTGTGTTGGGCTCCTAAAACCCACTTTTAGAGACCTCACAAAGTCAGCAGCCACTTAGAATGTACTGGGAACAAGTTACAGGAAAATGTCACCAAAGTGCTTATCTCAGTCTAATAATGCTATTTTGACCCAAGATTTTTTAAGAAAGTGGAAGTCAGTTTTGTCTGAAAGAAGGCATTAGGGCTCATGTATTTTGTGTTGGGCTCCTAAAACCCACTTTTAGAGACCTCACAAAGTCAGCAGCCACTTAGAATGTACTGGGAACAAGTTACAGGAAAATGTCACCAAAGTGCTTATCTCAGCCCAAAAATGCCATTTTGAGCCACGATTTTTTAAGGAAAGTGGGTGTCAGTTTGTATGAAGGAAGGCATTGGGCTCATGTATTTTGTGTTGGGCTCCTAAAACCACTTTTAGAGACCTCACAAAGTCAGCAGCCACTTAGAATGTACTGGGAACAAGTACAGGAAAATGTCACCAAAGTGCTTATCTCAGTCTAATAATGCTATTTTGACCCAAGATTTTTTTAAGAAAGTGGAAGTCAGTTTTGTCTGAAAGAAGGCATTAGGGCTCATGTATTTTGTGTTGGGCTCCTAAAACCCAATTTTACAGACCTCACAAAGTCAGCAGCCACTTAAAATGTACTGGGAACAAGTTACAGGAAAATGTCACCAAAGTGCTTATCTCAGCCCAAAAATGCTATTTTGAACCACGATTTTTTAAAGAAAGTGGGTGTCAGTTCTGTCTGAAGGAAGGCATTAGGGCTCATGTATTTTGTGTTGGGCTCCTAAAACCCACTTTTAGAGACCTCACAAAGTCAGCAGCCACTTAGAATGTACTGGGAACAAGTTACAGGAAAATGTCACCAAAGTGCTTATCTCAGCCCAAAAATGCCATTTTGAGCCATGATTTTTTAAGGAAAGTGGGTGTCAGTTTTGTATGAAGGAAGGCATTGGGGCTCATGTATTTTGTGTTGGGCTCCTAAAACCCACTTTTAGAGACCTCACAAAGTCAGCAGCCACTTAGAATGTACTGGGAACAAGTTACAGGAAAATGTCACCAAAGTGCTTATCTCAGTCTAATAATGCTATTTTGACCCAAGATTTTTTTAAGAAAGTGGAAGTCAGTTTTGTCTGAAAGAAGGCATTAGGGCTCATGTATTTTGTGTTGGGCTCCTAAAACCCACTTTTAGAGACC